>NW_015386808.1:332849-363532 GCF_001527695.2 Protobothrops mucrosquamatus
TTTTCAGCAAGCGGGTCTGGCCTAGGGAGAATTTTAAATAGGGACAATTTTAATTAGAATTTTAATGGTAACACAGCGGTTAAATATTTGTTTTTAATTGGTTTTTATTGGGGATAGTGTTTGTATTGTTTTAATATGCTGTAAGCCGCCCTGAGTCCTGTTGGGAGAAGGGCGGCATATAAGTTTAAATATAAATAAAATAAATAAATAAACACGAAAAACATTTCAAAGCTGACTCTCCTCTCCCTCAAAGGGAAAGAAACTGCGGCAGAGAGGAGACAGATTTTGCAAGGTAAGTGAGTCTGGCGCGGCAAGAAGGAGGGGGAAGCAGTTGTGAGGAGTGGGGGGGAATAGGGTGAATGTTGCAGAGCCTCTGCGGTCGCTCATAAAGGCAAATGACTGCCGTGGTGTAGCAATATTCGTAATTTTGGGATTTGCTCATAAACACTAGGGGGAGCTGGTCGCATAACTTCAAACGAATGTTAAGTGAATGCTTGTAACTCAGGGATTATCTGTAATTGTTCTCCTCCTGGAACTCTTGGCCAACAAAAATAATTATGCAGCTCCTACCTCAAATGCGATTTCTTAACCATTATTTTGGGCATGACTTCTGTCAACACTGTGACAATGGATGTCGTCGCTCTGACAACTGAGAATCAGCAGCCATTTTTACTTTTGCTTCTAGCGTGCCTTTCCTATTCTTTTAGAGTTCAGATGTAGAAGGGGGGATGGGGTAAATGTTTGAGGGTTTAGCTAGCCATAACAATGTAGAAGTGTGGGAATTCAAGGACATGGTCTGATAAAATCTTGGCGAAGAAAATCCCGTGTCTTGTATTAATTGGGGAATGTGATTTATGACAGCATTTGTGGGATGGGAATTGCAACTTGTTACTTTGTATCTGGGAGGAGGGAATTTCAGTTTTGGGTTCAACTATGTAAGTGCCGATACTTTGTTTCCTAATAAAATGTTCTTAATAATAATAATAATAATAGTAGTAGTAGTAGTAGTAGTAGTAGTAGTAGTAGTAAAGTTGGAAGGGACCTTGGAGGTCATCTAGTCCAAACCCCCTGCTCAGGCAGGAAACCCTATACCATTTCGGACAAATGGCTGTCCAGTCTCTTCTTTAAAACCTCCAGTGTTGGAGCATTCACCGCTTCTGGAGGCAGGTTGTTCCACTGGTTAATTGTTCTAACTGTCAGGAAGTTTCTCCTTAGTTCTAGGTTGCCTCTCTCTTTGGTTAGTTTCCACCCGTTGCTTCTTGTCCTGCCTTCAGGCGTCTTGGAAAATAGCTTGACAACCTCTTCTTTGTGGCAGCCCTGAGATATTGGAACACTGCTATCATGTCCCCCCTCGTCCTTCTCTTCATTAAACTAGACATACCCAATTCCAGCAACCGTTCCTTATATGCTTTAGCCTCCAATCCCCTAATCATCTTTGTTGCTCTTCTCTGTACTCTTTCTAGAGTCTCAACATCTTTTTTACATCGTGGTGACCAAAACTGGATGCAATATTCCAAGTGTGGCCTTACCAAGGCATTGTAAAGAGGTATTAACACTTCACATGATCTTGATTCTATCCCTCTGTTAATGCAGCCTAGCACTGTGTTGGCCTTTTTGGAGCTGCAGCACACTGCTGGCTCATATTTAGGTGATTGTCCACTAGGACTCCGAGGTCCCTCTCACGGTTACTACTATTGAGCAAGGTACCCCCTATACTATACCTGTGCATTTGGTTTTTCTTGCCTAAATGTAGAACCTTGCTTTTTTCACCATTGAATTTCATTTTGTTAGATAGCGCCCAGTGTTCAAGTCTATCCAGATCCTTCTGTATCTTAAGCCTGTCTTCTGGAGTGTTGGCTATTCCTGCCAGCTTGGTGTTGTCTGCAAATTTGATGAGTTCCCCATCTATCCCCTCGTCCAAATCGTTGATATAGATGTTGAAGAGCACTGGGACCAGAACAGAGCCCTGGGGCACCCCACTACACACTTCCCTCATGTAGATGCGGTTCCATTGAGGACCACACGCTGAGTACGGCCGGTCATCCAGCTACGGATCCATCTGGTGGTGGTGCTTTCTACCCCACATTTTTCTATCTTGTCAAGTAGTAGGTTGTGATCTACTTTATCAAATGCCTTACTGAAGTCCAAGTAAATTATGTCCACAGCATTCCTCTGATCCACTAATTTTGTTACTTGGTCAAAGAATGCAACAAGATTTGTCTGGCATGATCTATTTTTGACAAACCCATGTTGGCTTTTAGTAATGACTTTGTTTGCCTCTAGGTGTTCGTTTATTCGTTGTTTGATTATCTTTTCCAGGATCTTCGAAGGTATTGAGGTCAGGCTGATAGATCTGTAATTTCCTGGGTCCATTTTTTCCCTTTTTTGTAGATGGGAACTACATCAGCTCTTTTCCAGTCCTCTGGTAGTTCCCCTGTGCTCCAGGATCTTTGAAAAATATAGTTCAGTGGTTCTGAGATCACATCTGCCAGTTCCTTGAGAACCTTGGGGTGTAATCCATCTGGTCCTGGAGATTTGAACTCGTCTAGGCTGGACAGGTGCTCACTTACCATTTTCTTGCCTATCTTAACTTGTGTTTCTATTCTGTTTTTTGTGGCACTATTTTTGATAGGTTGGTCTGTTTTTTTCCCTTTGTGTAAAGACAGATGCAAAAAACGAGTTAAATAGTTCTGCTTTCTCCCTGTTGCTTGTCACCTTCTTGCCACTTTCACCCACTAATGGACCAATCATTTCTTTCACTTTTTTCTTGTTTTTTACATGTTGAAAGAAGCTTTTTTGTTATTTTTGACTTTGGTCGCAAGCCTTAGTTCATTTTGAGCTTTGGCTTTCCTCACTTCATCTTTGGAGGCTCGGGCTATTTGCTGATATTCTGACTTAGTTATGTGCCCCTCTTTCCACTTTTTATACTTGTCCTTTTTATCTTTCAATTTGTCAGAGAGTTCTTTATGCAGCCATGCTGGTTTCTTTTGAGAGCTGTTATTTTTCCTCTTTGTTGGTATTGTGCTAGACTGGGCTTTTATTATCTCATTTTTCAAAATTTCCCAAGCTTCTTGAGTTGTTTTCCCCTTGAGGATTCTCATCCATGGAATACTTCCCAAGCCCTCTCTAAGTTTATTGAAATTAGCTCTCTTGAAGTCCAAGACTCTAGCTTGACTGTGTTTTATTGCCTGTGCTTCCATAATGTTGAATTCCAATATTGCATGATCACTTCCTCCCAGGATTCCTATGGCTTCAACATCTTCTATCATTTCATCTCTGTTAGTGAAAATTAGATCCAAAATGGCTAATCCCCTAGTTCCCTTCTCTACTTTTTGGGAGACAAAGTTGTCTGCTAGGTTTGCCAGGAACCTGTTTGATCTTCCACTTGGTGCAGAGTTTGTCTCCCAGTTGATGTCAGGGTAGTTAAAGTCCCCCATTACTATTGTGATGTGCTTCCTACATACTTTAGTTAGCTGACTAGCAAAAAGTTCATCTATTTCCTCTGGTTGGTTGGGTGGCCTGTAGTATACACCTATGGCAATGTCATTTTTCCCCCTTTTATATTGACCCAAATGCATTCAAGACAGTTTTTATCATTGTTGTGCTCTATTTCTGTAGAGATGTATTTCTTATATAGAAAGCAACTCCATCTCCTCTTTTATTTGGTCTGTTTCTTTTAAATAATTTAAATCCCTCTAGCTGTGTGTTCCATGTGTGGGTTTCATCCCACCATGTTTCCGTAATGGCAACAATATCATATCTGCCCTCATTAACCTGAATTTCTAGTTCACCCTCTTTGCTATTCATGCTCTATGCATTGGTGTATAGACATTTGAGTCCTTTATGACTGGCCCTGTGTTTACTTTTTACATAACCTGTGTGGTGCCTGAGTTCCCCTATTGTCTTACCACCTATTTGGTTAGTGCTCTTTGTGTGGCACTCGCTATTAGAGGCTTGATTTTGCTTGACAGCAAGGTTGGTATTCTTACATGCACTGACTATATTTTTTAGATTGCTCCGGACAGGGTTGTTCTGTATCAATTAACTCACTGTCCCCGCTGTTTAGTTTAAATGTTCCTCCAGAAAATCTGTGAATTTATAGCCAAGTAACTCAGTCCCTTTCTTTGATGGATGCAAACCATCTTTTTTGTACATCTTTTCATTGGACCAGCTACAGACATTGTGACTAATATATCCAAAGCCTTCCCTTTTACACCACTCCTTTAGCCACATATTGAATTGTGCTATGCGCTGGCCTTTTCCATTTTGCTCCTTTAAGGAAGAATTCTTGCCTTGAAGTTCTTTTACCGGTTTCATGTATCGGAACCATGACAACTTCGTTTTAAAAGGGATTTAAAGGCCACAGAAATACAACAAATTTAAAGAAACAAATAAGGAAGAAACACAACATTAAAGTAAAATTTATATTACTATTTTTTGCAGAACTGTCTTATTGGTTTTAAGGGAGTAATTTCATTATGTACTGTAACATAAACATATGACTCATAGTCTAAGAAAAGGTAAATGCAACCAAGGAAACAAAACTAATCTAAACTGTTAATACACAATTTGTCCAAATGCTGTTGTAAAAACAAGTATCAGTCCATGTAAGCAAAATGAAATGGAATTAAGGTTCCAGTAGGGAATACACTGCATCTTACAATAGCCCAAAATACAATCTCAAAAACAGAAATGTAATTGGATTTTGTAATGTAATCGATCTTTTTTAAATTTAAAAGTAAACAAGAACAGGGCACATTTTAAATAGCCACCTATGTATTTTCAGGAATTGTGTGTGTCTGAAAACCAAATTATGAATTCCTACCAGCAGAGTTTTACAATAATTGTTTTTCTAACTATCATATTATAAAGGATACTTCTCGTTATTGGATTTTGACTTGTACAGGAGCTAAACTCTTGAGATTTACTCATGGTGTCTTTTTCAGGTAACACAGCAAACTGCTTGCCAGTGGCTGTCTATAATTACCTATATAATTTTATTAACAGTTTGAAAAACAAAGGTTAAATTAATGTAGACTAAGGAAGAAAAAAAGAAAAAGAAAGAAATCAGAGCTAAAAGTGCAAGAAAGAAAAAAAAATGAAAAATAGAAGAGAAAGAAAAAAGGTACGAAAAAGTGGCTTCTGATCTTCTTTATAGCAGTTATAAGTACAATTATAAACGTACCTATGCTCCCCCCCAGCCCAAATTGGAGCAAGCAGAGAGGAAAGGAGGGAAAGCAAGACACCAGGAGAATGGAGGGAAATGGACAGGTGCTTGCCCTGGTCCCATCCCCTTCTGCCAGAGACCCTCAGATCTGTCCCACTCCTGCCCAGGCCCCCACGGGCACCCTTGACGCGAACGATGTAGAGCTGGCCATGCTCACCCAGTAGGCCACACCCACTCCAGCCATGCCAATCCAGTAGGCCATGCCCACCCTGGCCAGACCTACACGCCCCCCCGAGGAAAACCGCAAGGCTGATGCAGCCCTCAATGAAATTGAGTTTGACACCCCTGCCCTATATTTTCACACAACTTAATTTATAAACATTTTAGCTTCACAGATTTTAAATTAAACACTTACTTAAGTGAATTATTTGCATATATTATTCACTATGGCATTTACAATTGTACCCTGTATATTTTTAGCATTGATATACCAGTGCATATTTACCTGCGGCTCATGTTCTTTCCCTGGCATTGGTCCAAAATGGTTTAAAATTTGTGCTTTCATATTGTCTTTAAGAGAAGTAAACCAGGATACAGCTTGATCGTAAACGGAATCATGAATGCGGACCAGCTCTTCGTACTCTGCCCCTTCAACCTGATTTGAGTTATGAAAATGATTTTTAAATAAATGCATGTTATGTACAGCATAACAAAATCAAATACCATTTTAAAAAGAATTACTTTTAAATATACTAAACAGGGGACTTTTTAAAATCACCTCTCTTTTGAATAAGCCCAAAATTCTAAGAAAGCAGCATGGATAACTTCAGGTGTTCAGTATTCAGAAAGATAATAGTGAAAATAGCTGATTACTGGGACTGTTTGCCAATTTATCACTTAGTAGATTGTTTTCCAACATTCACAATCAATGATGAAGACTGATGTGGAAAAGTACAGAACATAGGAACTAACATTTTTCAGTACAGATATAAAAATTGTTTGCAGATTTTTTAAATATATATGAATTATTTGAATTACATTTGAGAAATGACAGTAAAATGCTAACTCTGGATCACACTATTGGTCATCTAAAATGCCAGTCCATTTAATTTTAACTTTCATGAGTAAGGGAGAGCCTATTCTTTGTGTATTTCTCTTAAGAGCTGCTTTACATTACACTCTTAGAGAAACCAATCATATAAATTAATAGGATTAAAAGCCACTGACCAAAGCATGCTTAAGGAACATGTGATCTGATAGAGCTTGCTAATACTTTTGCATCTGTTTAAAGAAGAGAGCTGGTGCTACACATTCAAAGATCTGATATAATTTGCAAGCAGATTAGAAAATGGCATTCCTAACATGTTTTGCTTAAAAATCTCCTGTCTGTGTAAAATATATATATAAACAGAAAGAAATTTGGATGGAATATCTGTTTTTCATATTCCTATTTCCTTTAGACCACGCTTCTGTAATGCCATTTCCTTATTTAAAACACTACCCTGGAACAGGGGCAACTGAACAACTGCACAGTAATGCTGTAAAATCTCTTTAGGAATATATTTTTAACATGTTAGGATTTAGTATTGAATTGAGTATTTAAAACTTCTGAATATGGCATTTTGATTTTTAAAAGATGGTTTATTAAAGGAATTTGGTGCTGATCACTTTAATAAGGGAATGGAAACAAAAGGGGAAAAATAATTTCAGCTTTGGGTTAAAAAATTAATTATGCAACAGCTAAAGAAGAAAACCACAAAAGCCAGCAAAAAGTTAGATTACTGTATGGGCTGTCCTGTAATTTAGAAGACAAGGGACAGCTCACAAAACTTATTTTCAATAGTTGAGGTAACAAAAAACTACTACACTAAAACATTACCTTTTCATCTTCCAAATATTCAATATTTGCAGTATTATATCCATCTCGCTGACCATGGCATAAGACCCTAAAACGCCGAACACCAACTGTATCAACAACTGAGCGTCCATCAGGGAAAAACTTCACATCCCTGATTTCCAACATGCAGCCATAATCTGCAAACCTGAAGGGACAAGGCCATATTAAGGCTGTGATTCTAAATATATTTTAGCCTTATAGATTCTCCGTAGCCCGCCTAAGTACATTTGGAATGAAGTTGTAAAAGGAATTATTAGGCCTAATAATAATAAGAGATACAAAGATTGTAGAAATATTGCTTGTTCCAGTTCTGTAAAAAGCTATGAAATTACTGCTTGAGTTCTTTTGATGCTGCATCTAGATTACCTGTCTCAATCAAATATCCCTCAAATGAGCTGGATTTCAATTCCCATTTTTCCCTAAACACTATGCACTTCTCCCAAATAGAAAATTTACACTGACATTCTTATCGATCAGCTAAGTACTAGATCTTGGTATATGCCCAAACACTGCTAGATCTTGCTATATGCCCCAACACTGGACAAGAAATAACAGCCCCCATTTTCTGATGAGACCACTTTCCCATATCTGTTGGGCATAAGCCCTTATACCATTTTTGCACCCAGAAATGCATGGGTGTATTTTATAAAGGAGTTCCAAATCCTTAGCTTACCCTTTCAGTTCATCAGTTAAACACATGCCAAATTGTTTAGTGCCTGTTTCCATGCATCTTCTTATCATTAATCGATAACGGGGCTCAAAGACATGAAGAGGACAAGGAATGGTAGGGAAAGCCATAGTGCATACAAAAATGGGAACATCTTTATTCAGACTGCAAGAGAAGAAAGATTTACTTTTATGCTAAAGCAGTTCAATATCTATTAAAACAAATAATTGAAATCCATTTTAAAACTACTTATGTAATAAGTTTTGTTGTATTTGTGTTTTCACTCAGCTTCCCTGGATCTCTCTTCTGTTACTGACAAATACAAGAGAAGACTATCTAAACATAGCAAAGACCATGCTCAGCTGAAATATTCTAAGTTTACTGTACATGCTTAAGGCAACATTTTATGGGTAGTGGGCAAATTGGAAATTTGGAACATGCTATAGTTCTCATAAAATTGGTATTATTGGTTGTGGGAAAATTGATGTTTCATTCTGTAGTATGCCTGCTTGTTACATAATTATTATTTCAATCAACTACACAACTAAAATCAGGTGTAGCAAGAAATACATCTGATGTATATTATTGCATACATAGACAATATGGGATTTAGAATAAAATTAACAACAGTTTGATCCCATAAGAATCCCACTCTATCAACTTTATTTTTTTACAAAGAATTTTTATCCTCCATATTTATCCTCCAAACAATAACTTTATCTGTTACAGAAAACTACTATGTGGTTCTCCAGTTTTTGCAACAAATATCAGAATATATTTATGGCACTTCTGTAAAAGTTTCGTTCACAGGCTTTGTGCTTCAACTAAATTAGTGTTCCAATTCATATGGAGGGCATTCCTGACCCACACATGTATATTGATTGTATAAAGGGGTTAAGGACTGCTTCCAATGGTCTTTCCAGCTACCAACCTTTTCATAAAGGCTGAGCAAACTTTGTACAAAACAAGAACTGGGTTTCCAAATGATTTTTAGGTGCAGGTTCTCTAATCAAACTTTCTATGAAAAACCAAGACAAAGGAAGAACTGGCACATTAGTGTCAAAATGTCTTCTTTCACATATATAATACCAACATCCTAAAATAAAATATTTTTTGTCTGAAGATCAGAGAACTATAAATATGAAAATATACACAAGTTATTTAAATAAACCCACTTAATTTTATTAATATTCTCTTTGTAAATGAAGATTGCTTACTTTGATAATTCCTTCATTTCTTCTTCATAAACCTTTTTCCTTTCAGATAATTCTTCTGGAAAGTAGCGAACTATTAATTCTTCAGTAAGGATGGTCTTTTTGTAAGTTCGATTTGCCAAAAACTATAAAGGGAGTTCAAGAATCCAAATTATTCAGTTCTAGCTATTCTACTGATCAGTAATTAGAATGGCCTGGGAAATAGAATCTAATGGTAAAGTAAATGTTTTTATATTTTAACACTCTAGGATGGAATCAGGAATTTGCACAGAATATTACAGTCAAGCGCTTAAAACCATAACTACTAAATCACTACTGTATTTAGTGATTTATTGGTTATGGTTTTAAGTGGCTATTATAAGCACTTGAAGTGGTCATTTAATTATTCTACAATTGCTTCTTCAGAAAATAACTCTGAAATACATAGCAGTGTTTCCCATCCTTCACCACTTGAAGATATGTAGACTTCAACTCCTGGAATTCTCCAGCCAGGTAGGGAATTCTGGGAATTGAAGTTTACACAACAAGTGCCCAACGTTGAGAAACACTGTTATATATTAAGGTGATGCAAAAGAAATCTACCTTTTTTCTTCTTGTTTGGCACTTAAGTCAAACACCACACATATTTAAATACTACCTATCTGTACTATGGTGAGTCACATTTGTTTCTCCCCACTTCCAGTTTCAAGACACTAGAATCAGCCGGGTTGTAATTTTCACGTGGAACTTTCAAGCATTAAATGGGCTTATTCAGTGGTGGGATTCAAATAAGTGAACAACCAGTTCTCTGTGTGGATGCCGCTTTCGGAAGTCCATTCTGGGCCTGGGCAACAAAAAATTAGCTACTGGTTCTACTGAACTGGTGCGAACTGGCTGAATCCCACCACTGGGCTTATTGAACTTTTGTATTGCACCCTTAAAAAAAAACACTCTGAAGCCTGCTCCAAAAATCAGATCAATTCTCCCCCTTTTTGGAGGTGGTTTAAGGGGATAAATGGGCCTTTAAAGGTTCAAGAAACACAACCCCTTTCATTTAAGCAACTTCTGGAAATGGGATGGGGAAGACTTACATCTGAGAGCTTTTCTTTACAAAGCGGACAGTGGGGATTATGATCCAGACAACGTTCAAGGCATTTGAGGCAGAACGTATGTCCACAAGGAGTAGTGACAGGCTCATAGAATAACCTGAACAAGACATGAAAATAACAATTTTATATATCCATTCATCTGTACATCGAGAAAGTTTTCCTATGTGATCCATGTAACTATGAGTGTGCAAAATATTTTACATTGAAACTGTCTTGAATTCAAATGCACTGTTTTTTATTATTATTTCAGAAATAATAATAGTCTTTCTAGCAGTATGGGGTATTATCATGCACCCACCACCCAATTAGCCCATTCTTATTGAGGAAATGCTTATTTCTCAAGTTAGGATACATTCATTTTCAAAAACTGTTTCTGAGCTCAATAATGTAAGACAAATGATGAATTCTTACTATAAAATTAAAGTTAATGAGCTAAAATTATATTAGTGTATTATTTCTTATTTAATAAATTAACATAGTGTGTATCTCTTCAGAAGATATACAGCAGCTTTCCATACAACTTAACAGAATTATAAAATGTCCATCAAGCACAAAATAACAGAATGGACATTTGCTTTTTCTGGAATGGAATTGTTTGGTTGTTTTCCATCTAAGTATTAACCTAGGCAAACAGTCCCTATAAGAAAATTACAATATCAAAATTATACGACTGTAATGTGTCATCACATGGATACTGTGACTTACATACTTCTGTCATGATATCTGACATAACATAAATCACGGCATTTGTGTGATGATAAATCCAGCTTCAGTCTACTTATGCTTCAAGTCCAGAGAAGGTAAGATACATGGAACTGCTGCTGAAATTTAAATCCTATAGAATAATACATTTTATGCAGCTTGTTAATACCTCATACAAAGGGAACACTCAAAGTCAGATGCATCCATAAGATTTGTAGGAATCTCTTTTATGGGAAGAGAAGCTGAGTTTCCACAAGTAGCATCTCCATCTTAAATAAAAAAAGAACATTTGAAATAAATATGACTCATTTTCTGAATGACCTCATTAGATAATTCAAAGTATCAAAAAAGGAGGAGGAGGATGCATCAGGTCTTTCAAAACTAAAAATTTCCAGTGAGTTCTAAAATTATCAGACAGGAACACAGGACTAATACTGTGCATTACTGAAGAATTAAAATGAGTGCAAATAATCAATTCTAGAGAAATAAATGATTTAGATTAACTTCTGTTCAGAAAAATTAAAGAAAGATTTGAGACACGCAACTAGAAAGTTTAATGTCTATGCAGTTATGGATACCAATCTACAAAATGTTTTGTTACAAAATAACTTAGTCTATGGTGTGACAAAATGCCATAACTATTCCCGCCTATTTGGAATCTGCTATTTAAAGCAAAAGACAACCCAGACCATAGCTTGTATATTTTGTTCAGTTTGATCAATATTAAAATTTATTATTTATATTGAAATTATTAAAATTAATAATTTCAGTTTTTTATATTCTAGTCTATCCTAATCATTATAACTTGTTTTATTCTTTACAACTACAAGAATAAAGAATGTCACATTATACTCCTTTTCATTTTATGTAAATTGAAAATTATTATGTTTTTTCTTACACAAAATACTGAGCAATTTAACTTACTCAGTTTAAAATAGGAATTGCTAGATTGACTTTGGCAAAATATTCCATAACTAGCCAAAATTGTAGGTTTTTCGCTCTAAAATAAATACAGCAGCAGTAACAAAAAACCAAAATGGACAGCATGTAAAAGGCTGCAACAGACCTTTTCTGGGGATTTTGCTCGGGACATCCAGATTCTGTAAGTCTCCCACATCAGTAGAAAATTTTCTTTTCAAGTTTGCACTGGGTAGGCTGGAGAGGACTTTTCCTAAAGTTTTCTTGTTCTCTTCAAAGTAGAATTCATGATGGGAAATTGAAGAATCAATACAGCGATAGACATCATTCTCTTGGGAAGGATTTCTTGTTAACCTCAACATGGTCTCCTAAAATAAATACATTTGTTTATAAATAAATACATAAAGACAAAATGTGTCTTTTGTAGACATACCTTTGTTGATCATAGCGATGATTCAGAACTAACAGTTTGGTAACTTATTATATGACTTCTGCTGGGACTATTTCTATCAATTCTATTATTTATATATAATATAAATAATAATAAAAAATATGGACTGGACTATATGGATATTTCAGAAACTAAGTGAATCAGCTGCTCAGGTAAAGCTTTCTCTGCATACAGTAGTGGCCAAAATTGTGGAAACCTTTTGGGAAAAGTGTATTTTTGAAGTTTAATGGCTAATAACATCACTTTTTTTGGAGTAGTACCATAAAATTATATATTTAATCAAGAATGTAATGCAACAAAGTTTGTTCAATTATCTGCACTGTATTCTATGAAAAGTTATAGCCAAATAACCAGATAAAGGAAGCACAACTTGCTTAGGTTGATATCAGGTAGCTTTCCTTCATCTGATTGTAGCCAATGAGCATGAGTGTTTAGAGAGCCAATCAGGTGTCATCTTGTTTTGGCAATGAGCCAATCAGATCACAATAGGATTCAGTTATTGATGTCATGTATTGAAGCTAAGAGGAGGACATTTGTCAGTGTGTTATGTTATCACTATCAAGTTGGTTGGGTTTTTTTTCCTTTCATTTAGTGAGCTTGTAAAACATAATAAAATTAAAGTAATGGTGCAAAGAGTTGACTGGTTGCCCAGAAAGCGATGTAAAATAGTATTATTAAGTGAACAAGGCTACAGTTATAAAGAAATTAGAAGAAAAATTGGTGGAAACTTAACCAAAGGTGGCATTTCTACTGTACACTTTCCCCAAAAGGTTTCCACAATTTTGGCCACTACTGTACTTTGCCTGAATACAAAAGGATGGATTGTATTTTAATACAGGTTTTCTAGAATTATGGATTCAACAGCAAACATAGTTACCAAGTATATATTTAAATTAGGAACCCACAAATGGATAGTATATGATGATGGAGTGCTCACTTCAAAACCCACCAAAACCTTAAATTTTGCCACACATCCATGAGATTTCAGAAATGTATAATATAGGGAGAAGGCAGAGTAACTTCCCATGGTTGCAACTGGAACCTAGTGCCCACAGTTAATATCTGCTGTTAAAAAGAACTCTCCAAATATGCAAATGTTAACTTATATTGAATCATAATTTTTTTTATGAAATACATCCATTTTGGTGATTTTTATAATATATTCATTTTAGTAATCTTAGTAACCAATCACTACTTTTAGTTTCCATTCCATTCTATTCCATTATTAATCAGTTTTCTTTGGGAAACTATGTCCTTCCCAAACTAAACTAAAACTAAAATTAAACTAGATAATGGTACACTTCTGAATATAATACTGAATATAATAAAATGCTATATATAATGCCCTGAAATAAAGAGCAGACTCATGTGTTAAGTACCTTTGAGCTCTCTGCTGTTGACCCATCTTCACTAGAAGACTGTGTATTTATGCTACTTAGAAATGCAGGTTTCAATCTTGTATAAGAGGTCCGATTACAAAAAGGTGTTGTTAAACTATCAGGAATATTTTCAAATGCTGGAAAAAACATCTCACACATTATCTAGATTAAAAAAAATAGAAATATCATAAAATTCAGCTCATACAAAAAGGATTTCAAAAAGGATACTTATACAAACAATGATGGAATATATATCTTACCATATAAGATCAATTTTTTTGGCAACCTACAAATTTTACTTTATCTGTTTCCTATTTCATTTCCCTCCTCCAGAATTCTACATTCATATGTAATCATGTGCCAAACTGTTATCCGCTCCACTATCCCATTAAGGAAAATGAAAACAAGACCGCTAAATGTAGGGTTGTTTCAAATGTCATGATATTTCCTAGTTGGAAGTTTATTCATGGTTGAATGGTGCTTGAAGGCTGACAGATGCAGATTAATAATTATGAATATCTTTTTTTATAATATTTTATTAGTTTTCTAATTTTACAATTAAGTATTTAAAAAGCAACGTGGTGGCTGGGTTAATCAATAGTTTGATAACATGCGTAAATCTTTAGTACAAATCTCAAGTTACAACATCAGATATTTTCTTTCTTTTTCCCTTAATATCTACTATCTCCTATTAGGCTAATACAGTTCTTAATATTATCAACTAAGTAAAAACATCATTATTACATTTATCAATAAATTTTAGCTTATACATATCTTAATTGTGTTTACGTTCAATCCTTATATACAATCAATGTCCTGTTATTGCTTTTTTCCCAAGCTTTAATTTCCCATCAATAGTCAAATTAACATTTGATATTTATAATTTCCAAGCTTTAGGAACCAAAGTTTCCCTTATCTCAATGTCTTCTTTTTTCCCTTTTCATAACAAAATCTAATATTCTAAATACACATCTTATCTATTTGAGTATAGTCTTGTTCTGTTTTCTAAAAGTTATCTATTTTCCACCATATTAAACCATCTAATTTAATAAATCAAAACCCTAATTTTCTTCAGCCTTACTCAGGCTTTTTTCCTTTGCCAATTAGCCTTCCATGCCAGTGCTTTTAAATCATCAAATAGTTCTCCCTCTATTATTATTATATATATATATATATATATATATATATATATATATATATATATATATATATATATATATATATATATATATATATATATATATTTGAAATAAGAAAGACCATTTAGTTGCAGTTTTTTGGGAAGAACTAGCCCATTTGTATTCATTAGATTGCCTCCCTAATATTACTCCAATTTTTCACAATTGTCCTGATAGGTTTATCTTCCATTCAATCTGTTCTTCTTCCTTCTCAAATTTCTTCTGATTTATATAGAAAGACAGAGGACTTAATTGACCAACAAATCCAGCCAATGGAAAATTCAGAAAAGGGAGTGACAACAGTGAAAATGGAAAATAATTATGAATATCTAATTCACTGGCTACTTTATTTCGTTATTTATTTTTTATCATCCCTTTATTATTTTTATGAATAACTCAAGGTGGTGAGCATACTTTTTCCTTCCTGAGTTAAGAAAAAGTGACTGACGCAAAGTCACCCAGCCACCAGTTAGACTAAATTATATTAATTAGAATGTTCATGTTACTGTGTTAAATATTAACATCTGTTTACCCAATAGCTTTGGTTTCCATTCAGCCAATCACTGGCTTTCAGTGACCAAAAAGCAAAATAAAAAAACTGAATAATCAAATAATTAATACTTCACTTACAACTTTTATTTTACATGGGTCTGATAGCTGTAGAGGCTAAAAACCAAGTACATAAAAACATCACACTTTAATTATGGACAAAAAGTATAATATTCTACCTTTTGGGCTTCCATCTTCATTGAATTCCACTCAGGATTTAAGGCAACACAATAAAGAAATTCCTTCAATGCTTCTTCAATCCTTCCTAATCCAGAAAGAGCTTGTGCTTTGACATAATGACTCTGCATACATAGAAAGAAGGAATGAGATAAGGAGCTCAAGCTTCATGATTCCAAGAAATATTGGCTAGAGTGTCTTTACCTCTTACAAGCATGATGGTATTTCAAAACAGAACAGAAAATGAAGATAAGAAACAAAGGTGCAAAGGGAAACAATGATGGGTGCAAATTTTAATCCCATGTGATACATTTTAGTGTGGGAAATGCATCTAAGTCAAACTATTAGGCTTTGCACACTTTAACAAATTACAGAAGGGAATAACAAGTAATGCTGCAATTACTTTCAATATCATTTTATGTCTCTTACATATTTTTAGAGACACTACGTATCCCCAAAGAATTGAGGGCAGCTAGTAAAGAGCCAGTTTTTGTAATAGTTAAGGCACCAGGCTAGAAACCCTCGCTGAAGAGATTTAAATTATATGTGAGGGGAAAAAAATCCCTTTTTTTATACGCAGAGATATTTTGTTTTTTTTCTTAACTGCCAACTTGCAAACAGATACTGTACCTTAGGCCAATGGGGTTTATTTTGACACAGTATTTCTGCATCATGAAGGGCTTTTTGATAATTCTTCATAGCTGTACAAAGTTCTGCCCGCTGTGCTATTAACCAACATTTACAAGAAGCTGGAATAGAAGAAGAAAATGTGTAAATGACAAATGATGACTTTCTGAAACAGTAATTAACTAAATATTAGTCACTCATTCTTTTGTAACAAAAATGCCTTCAAATAAGTTATATGAACAAATGTGTACGTTATGTTGCTAAAATTGTACTCAATTGAGAAAAACAGTCTGCAAAATTAAAATCCGTAGCATGTGTATGATAATATAAATAAATATAAATGTAATCAATGCAATACAATCTGGTTATGTGGTGCTTTTGGTTTAAGGCCAAAAAGACATTTTGGAGCACAGAACATGAATACATACTGACCTGCAATTTCTTAAACCAAATAACTTTTTTGCCAGGGTGCCATGGCAGCTGTAGGGAATAGCCACATAATCTGGGAAAAGATGTGGCTATTTTATAAATTGTACACAAATGCCACATTTAAATTCCTGTAGCTCCAAAGAGCTTTCTTTGCTTTCAAATCTAAAGCAGTTTCTTGCCTTGTAATATATTACATTTTTAAAAAATAACTAGTTCATTCTTCATTACTATAAACTTCCCAGCACATTCAGGCATACAGCAATTTCCAAAATTATTCATAAGAGTATTTCAAAGCTTGCAGGAAGTAGCCTTAGCTTTTTTCAGGCTTTAATGTGAAGGGGCGTTGTCTTACCTGAACGCCTTTTCTCAGCAAGACGATGGAGAATCCACAGATGGATTGATCTTGCCTTTCTACCCTAGAGACTAAGTCAATCAACCTTTGCCACGCCTCTCTTCCTCAGGCTAGAAATCCCCAGTCACGATGAAGGTGCAGCAGTTGATGACATTTCAAGGTGGTGGCTCAAATTCCCCTGACACAGGACCAGATGGACCTTAGGGGGGGAGTGGATTCTTCATCGTCATGCTGAGAAAAGGTGTTCAGGTAAGACAACGCCCCTTCTCCAGCATGATGAATGGAGAATCCACAGATGGGACATACCAAAGCCTCACTGTCCCTATGGGCAGGAACAAGACTGGGCCTGTTTCCCACTATCTGTTACTACGCTTTGGAGGAGTCTCCTGCCAAAATAAGCATCTGCCGAGGCGAACTTATGTAAGTTATAATGCCTCACAAATGGGGAAGGGGACAACTACATCGCTGCTGCCCTGCATATCTCTTCGATGGACGCCTGTGTCGCCCACGCCGCTGAAGTTGCTGCACTGCGAGTGGAGTGTGCAGTAAGCCATCTTGGAACTGGCAAGGAGTGCGTCTGGTACGTCCCTGCTATGCAAGCCCTAATAATCCATCTGCTGATAGTAGAGGCAGTCACCTTCTGACCCCCTGAAGAGGGGTGGAATGAAACGAATAAGGCAGACTTGTGAAAAGAGGCAGTTCGCTTAATATAGCGATGCCAGGCTCTGCGAACATCCAAGGTGCGCCATTTATATCCCAAATCATGGGACGCCTCAGGACAAAAATCTGGCAGCACAAGTTCCTGAGCCCTAAGCGTAGGACTACCTTGTCATTATGAAAAATACATAAGTCATCTCTAATTGAGAAAGTGCCAATTCCGAGATGCACCTAGCCAATGTGACGGCTACTAGGAAGGCGACCTCGAGCGTCAAGAACTGTAGAGTGGAGGTTCTGATGGGCTCAAATGGAGGTGAAGTGAGAGCCTTGGACAGGTCCCAAGAGTGATATCTGTGAACCACGGGCGGTTTGCTGTTGATTGTTCCCCTGACAAAGGAACGTACCATAGGGTGTTGAGCCAAGGGCTCTGAGTTGCCATATGTGAGCACCGTGGACAGAGCAGCAACTTGTCTGCGGATTGTGTTGGGTGCCAAACCCTTCTTAAGTTCCTCCAGTAAATCATCCCAAAATTCCTGGAACAAGAATTGTAGTTGGATCTAATTGCTGTCTCCCACAGCATTTATAGAAATTCTTCCATGAGGAATCATAGATTCTAGTAGTTGCAGGCCTACTTGAAGCCTGAATCATGGTAATCACATCTGATGAGTAGGTCTCCTTTGATAGGAGTCTCCTTTCAAATGCCAGGCGGTTAGCTGGAGCTGCTGAGGCTCTGGATGTTGTAGAACCCCCTGGCTGAGCGAGATTTGATCTTTGGGTATCCTCTATGGAGCAGAGATCGAGAGACCTACGAAGTCGGCATACCACGGCCATCTTGGCCAGTGAAGAGCAATGAGTATCACCTCTGCCCATTCCTGCAGTATCTTCCGGATAACTGCCTGGATCAGAGGGAGAGGAGGGAATGCATACAGGGGCTTTCTGGGCCATGGGCTGCGTAGGGCATCTACCCTTTTCGCCCCTGGAGACGGGAACCGGGAGAAGAATCTCGGGAGCTGGGCATTCGCCGGGATAGCAAACAAGTCCAGCACTGGATGACCAAAGCTCTCCGATATCTCCCTGAAGAGATCCGGGTGCAGGCGCCAGAGTGGTCCACTGTTGCCCTGCTCAAGAACTCCGCTTGCCGATTCGTCTCTCCCGAAATGTATTCGGCTTGAGGGGTGAGAGGTTGGTCTCCGCCCAGGTTCCCAACAATTGATCCTTGGCCATGAGGGACCTGGAGTGGGTATCCCCTTGCCTGTTGATATGGGCTTTTGCCGCCACGCTGTCCGTGAGGACTAGAACTTGTTGCCTTGCCACTGCACTGCTAAAGTGGTGTAGAGCCAGATGTAGAGTTCTGAGCTCCAACCAGTTTATGTTGTGCTTCAGTTCTGACCGGGACCAACGACCCTGGGCCAACTGGGATTACAGGTACGCTCCCCAGCCAAACAGGCTGGCATCCGATGTTAGGATGAATCGGTTGGGCTCCTTGTATAAGGTCCCCTTGGCCATCTCTGGGGAGACCTCCCACTGGAGGGATTTCAGGATCTGTGACGGGACCCTTACCCTGTGGATGGAGAAACTGGTGCCTAGTCTCTGGAATGGGAGCAAGAACCATTGTAGGGTTCTGGAGTAGAGTCGAGCCCAAGGAACTACTGCTATGCAGGAAATTATCTTTCCTAGCAGTTGAGAAAGAGTTGCTATGGTGACTACTCGCTCCCTTTGAATCTGGGTAACTAGGGATCGGATACTGTCTCGATGTTCCTGAGACAGGTAAATCTCCATGTGTTTGCAACGTAGAGGTGATCCCAGTAGCAAGGAGTCAACTTGTGGCTAGAAGTGGTGGCGGTGGGACCAACTTAATGGGGTAGCCAGCACACTCACAATCCTGGTAGTGGCGGCAAAACCAACTTAATGGGGTAGCCAGCACACTTATGCTCCTGGTAGTGGCGGCAAGATCAACTTAATGGTGTAGCCAGCACAATTCTGATCCTGTTAGTGGTGGCAGGACCAACTTAATGGGGTAGCCAGCACACTTCTGATCCTGTTAGTGGCGGCAAGACCAACTTAATGGGGTAGCCTGCACACTTCTGATCCTGTTAGTGGCGGCAAGACCAACTTAATGTGGTAGCCAGCATACTTATAAGCAGCGAAATTGGTGATAGGAAGAGGTGCTGAAAATGGCAGCAGTTAAAGCGGGCACTCAGCCACGCCCTGAAGTCTTTGGAAATTGCGTCCTGAAAGGAGGCTGTTGTTGTTGCCTCTAATTGTAATAGCCTTGGTATGTGGTGAGCTGCCAAGGAGCCTGGGATTGGAGAAGCAGCATCTTCGAAATATCGCTCCTTAACTCTGGCCTTCTGAATGGCCTGAGAATGTTTGTAAGGCTTTCAATATTTCAAGGGAGAGGCACCCTTGCTGTCACTTGGACCTTCTAAAAGGACAGCCTCCCGCGCCCCGAAAGGGCCTCTTGGCCTGAAATTGCTGTCTGGGTCTGTCCCTGTTACCAGATCTGTGGAATTGACGGTCTGGTCTGGGAGGATAAGGGTGGGAGAAATGAGTGAATTCTGACCCTGTTTCGGTTGAGCGAAAGGACTGCTTGCGGGTGTAGGGCATAACTCTCCTATCTGCCCTTCTCATAAGATGGGATATGACCTTGCATTTATCCTTATTTTCAATCAGATAAGGATTTAGCGCCTCTCCAAATAACTGGCCTCCCCTATAAGGGGCTGTGGCCAACCGCCATTTAGACCTAGCATCCGCTCGCCATCGTCTGAGCCACAAAAGTCTGCGAGAGGTGACGTTAAATGCTAATGCCCGAGAGGAAAATCTGGCCACGTGTAATGATGAGTCCGCCATGTATTCTGATGCAGTCACTAATTTGTTTAAGTCGTGGTGCATCCGTACCTCTTCTGGCGGGACCCTAGCCTGCAACTGGCGAAACCAGAGGAATGAGATTCTGGCGAAAAAGGAAGTGGATGTAGCTGCCTTTACCGCCCATGCTGAGGCTTGATGGGTCCTGTGGAAATTGAGCTCCGCTTTCTTATCCTCTGAATTCAAGGCCTCCACCATATCTCCAGACATTGTGAAGGAAGAAAACAATGGTGCTAAGGGCTCATCTACAGTGGGGACTGCTAGCACCTCTGACAGTACTGGGGCCACATTAAACAACTTTTTATCAGTCCCCCCCGGGGATGGAAAGGTACCAGGTGTACCCCATTGACTTTGGACTGTATTGAGAAAAAGGGGAGGACAGGGAATGTCTTGCTGGGTAAAGGTTGGTTCTGAAAAGACCGTACTGGTAGGACCCTGGCTGGTGGAAGGCTCAGCCTGAGGGACCCCTTCAGAACCAATTTGAGCAGTGCTCCTGGCCTTGTGGAGTAAGGACTTAAAGAGGGCCGGATTAAACAGGCCTACGAAAGGCGGAGGATCAGGGGATAAGTCCTCATCTTCTGACATCCCCTGGTCTGTCTGTTCGTCGTCCCCTGTGAACGACTTTCTGCTCCTGGAGGAATGGGAGCGGGAAACCGACCTCTGGTATGCGGCTGCTTCCACCTGGGAGAGATAAGATGGGATCCCTGATGCTATTGACTCAGGTCGAGATCTCTAGTGTAGGGTCGAGCTATGCCTTGGGCAATAGCCTGAGAAATCAGAACCTGCAGTTGCTCTGATAACACTGTCTCCTGAGTCTCTGAGGAGCGAAGCCCTGCCGCTGTAGGGGTGAATGTGGCCTCTGGGCAGAGGCCTAGCTGTATTCAGAGGAGCAGGGATCTGAAGGCCAAGCCCCTCACTGGAAAGGGGAACCATCTCCACTTGCTCTGCCATGGAGAAATGAATTGACCTGTTTCCCCTTCTGGAGACCAGGCACTTGGAGCAGCAGAGGTTGAAGGAGCGTGTTGAGGGCCAAAAACCGATGCCTCCATGGGAACAGGAGTAACCTGACCAACTCTTGCCTCGTTCTGTTGCTTTGCAGCTTTGGAGAACTGTTTTTCCAATGCCTGGTGCCTTCTGTTTGTTTCTTTCTCAGCAGCTTTAGACGACCTTTTGCCAGAGATAGCTCTGGCTCTGAGTTTCCCAGCAGCCTCTTGTTTGGCTGATCTGGATTTCTTGTGCCTGGAAGAATTGCTTGAGGCACCTTGAGACATCTGAGCTGCAGTGTTGTCTGCCATTGCAAATAAGAGCTATCACAGCAATGTAACAGAGAGTTGATCCCAGCAGCAAGGAGCCAAGTTGTGGCTAGTGGTGGTGGCGGCAATAGCCGGCACATTCACAATCCTGATAGTGGCAGCGGACCAACTTAATGGAATAGCCAGCACACTTATAAAGCTGTTAGTGGTGGCAAGACCAACTTAATGGTGTAGCCAGCACACTTGTAATCCCTCTTAGTGGCAGCAAGACCAACTTAATGGTACGGCCAGCACATTTGTAATCCTCTTAGTGGTGGCAAGACCAACTTAATGGTACGGCCAGCACACTTGTGATCCGGTTGGTGGCGGCAAGACCAACTTAATGGTATGGCTAGCACACCTATAAGCAGCCAAATAGGTGGTGTGTAGGAGTGCTGAAATGGTGGCAGTTGAAGCTGGGAGTTGCTGGGACCGACTGAAGATGTCCTTAATGGCTGGGAGGCTGGAGGCTGTTTTTGTTGCCTGATTGCAATAGCCTTAGTATGCAGCAAGCTGCTAAGGGGCCTTAAACTGGAGAAGCGGCACTCACGAAATGCCACTTCTTAATCCTGGCCTTTTGGACTGTATTTACGGGCATTCAAAATGGCAGCCGCTAGAACGACCTCCTGCTCCATTGTTTGGGCCGAATTAGCAAAAGTGGCAGCTGCTTCTATGGCCGGGCTAACAAAATCACTAGCTGAAATTTTGCCAAAATGACTCTGTTTGAGTCAAAATAGGCCCGCTGGGAGGGTCCTCCCCAACCCAGGAGGAACGGCACGCACAATGCTCAAAATGACGACCGCTAGCCTTCTGGCCTGCCTGAGAGCTGGGAGAGCTTCAGGTTTCAGCCGAAGCCTGCCAAACCGCTCTGAAAGTGAGCGGTTTAAACGCAGCGCTGAGATCAGCGCAGAAAAGGGAAATGGAAGGGCAGGGAAAGGTACAACCTGATGGATCACCATTTAGCCTTTCCGCTAAAGACCAAGAGCCAATCGTCACCACATCTCTCTTGGGCTAAGACTAAGTTGTAACTGGGGATTCCTAGCCTGAGGAAGAGAGGCGTGGCAAAGGTTGATTGATTTAGTCTCTAGGGCAGAAAGGCAAGATCAACCCATCTGTGGATTCTCCATTCGTCATGCTGGAGAACATTTAATACACAACTGATCCAAAATGTTTAAAAAATGTTGATCAATGTAGTTGGAAAGACAAATTGATATGCCATGAATGATTACTGGGAATGCTTAAATAGTGTCCTATCCAGGAATATTAGCATGTTCTGCTTGAAATACAAGAACAGCATAATCTACATCTAGAAAAGGGTTTTGTATAAGCAAACTTCCTTGCTTTCAGCCTCTCCATTTCAGCTACGTTTACCATCTTCCAATTCAGTAATGCCCTCATTTATGAAGGACCCTCTGGAATCTTACCTAGCCTGCAAAACAACAATGGAAATGATGGCATACATATTATGATCAATAATATCACAAGCCACTTAGAAATCTAAAGGAATCAGAACAACTTAAGCTTTTAGTAATATATCCATGATAGAAGTGATAAAAGTCTTCCCCAATTATAAATCATTTCCATTTCATTCATTACAGAAAGTTAAGTCCAGAGTATAACTTACTTCATAAGACATTGAGTCAGGTTCTTGTGTATCAAGGAGATTCTGGATTTTCCAATATTAATTGTTGATATTTTTTATCAAAATGCAAATAAATGGGTCTATGCACTGTATGAATGATAGTTCTCAATCTTAACAGTTGATACCATTTCTGCCTGGTTGTGCATCAAGCAAACTCATGCCTATTTATATATCAGGTACCCACACTTATTCATATACCCTTACTCATTAGGTCTCCTGTTGTAGTAGCATTCCATCAATTCTAGGTTCTCTTGTCTCATTCATGTATGGTTTGTTCCAGTAGCCCACCTATTGTCAGACTGACCTGGTTCCTCAAAATCTAAAATGAACCTGTTAATCTGGGTGGCGTCCAAACTGGCATGACTCTCCTAGTTCATGTCAATCTTACATTTGACGTGGGCAAGTGAAGTATTATGGTTAGTTACCAGCCAGGATTTCAACCCTGGTTTTCCACGTCAAAGGCAGTGCTCTAACCACTACAATATAACACACACACACACACATACACACACACAATCAATCAATCTGGAAATCTTTCACCTGTAATATGTTCTTGAGGTTAAGCTACATTGGGAATTTATTAATCAGACTGCACGCACAAACACACTTTTGTAACTTGAGAAAGCTATCTAGCAACCAACAGTTATCCTATGCTTCTTTCAAAGTTCATTCATTCTAGCTCATTCCTGTGTGCATTGTTAATTCTTTACTCGGATCAAAGATAAATGGCTAATATAAAAAAGATAGGAATAATTTCATCATTTTCAACATTAACTTAAATGCTTGATATTTAAACAAATATGACAAGATAGTGCTCTGGCAGAATGGTTACAATCTAAATCATGCAACACAATCAGCAGGGTAGAGCAAAAACAAACTATCACATACAGGCAGTCCTTGAGGTCCAACCACAATTGAGATTATAATTTTGGTTGCTAAGCAAGGTGGTTAAATGAGTCACACCCAATTTTACAATCTATTTGTCATGGTTGTTAAGTGAAGCATTGCAGTTAAGTGAATCACATGGTTGTTAAGTTAATATGGCTTTCCCTACTGACTTTGCTTATTGGAAGTCAACTAGGAAGGTTGCAAATGGAGATCACATGACTCCAGGAGGCTGCAACCATTGTAAATATGTATTGGTTGCCAGGAACCCAAACTTTGATCACATGATCACGGGGATGCTGTGAATGTTGTAAGTAAGAGTTGTAGGTCATTTTTTGAGTGCCATTGTAACTTCGAATGGTCACTAAATTGCACTATATGCAATTGTAATATTTTGTCCCACCAAATACCCTAATACAGACCTTTCCCAGATGTGACTATTTCCTATTAAACCATCTGGACAAATCATATTAAACTAATCTTGGATAGAAGACCACCAGGAAACCCAGAGTTATATCTGAACATAAAAAGAATAATAACAATATCAAAATTACTGTGGATGAAAGCAACAACAAACAACATCATCAAGAAAACTACTAGGTTGTGTGCAGAACTGACCAGGAGCTGAGGATGACATAAAGATCATATTATCTTTACTTTCAGTCTTTAATAGTTGAAGTCAATTTAAATTAGACTTCCTCAACCTGTTGTCCTCTGGTTGGCTAGATTGAAGATGATGGTAGTTGAACAGTATCAAATTGGGGAAAGTTGACGTAAAGCATATGCTTAAAAAGTTTGTTCAATAATACATATTGTTAATGTTATGGAAATCAATAAAATATGGGTAGTAAGCATTAATATCAAAGTGTGTCAATAAAGCAATCTCAGCTCAAGTAATATGGTTAGAAATATTTATATCCTGGATTTCCATTAATGATGACAATGCCTCAAAAAAATTTTTTTTTTAAAAAAGCCTAACTGGCCTAAAAGCAAAAGCCATCAACCAAACATTCTTGCTGAATATTGAAAATGTGAGCTGCATACTGTTAGCTTCTTATGGCTTAATAAGAAGTTGACAGAACATACAAAGATCCAGATCTATAGAGCCTGCGTCTTGACCACACTCTTGTATTGCAGGTGAGTCTTGGACCCTTTACGTATGGCAGGAGAGAAAGCTGAACACCTTTCATATGCGCTGTTTCCGACGTATTCTTGGCATCACCTGGTATGACAAAGTCCCAAATAGTGCAGTCTTGGAATGTGCTGGAATTTCTAGCATGTATACATTATTGAAACAGCGACGTCTACGCTGGCTTGGGCATGTCGTGAGAATGGCTGATGGTCGGATTCCAAAAGATCTCCTGTATGGAGAACTAGTGCAGGGAAAGCGCCCCAGAGGGAGACCTGAGCTGCAATATAAGGATATCTGCAAGAGGGATCTGAAGGCGGTGGGAATGGACATTAACAGCTGGGAATCCTTGACCTCTGATTATTCAGCCTGGAGGATAAAGACGCAGCATGGCCTTCTCCAATTTGAAGAGACACTTGTGCGGCAGGCCGAGGCAAAGAGGCAGTCCCGGAACCAGCGAAATCTGGAGGCTGGAAGGGGACAGATTGTATCTGCCCTCAGTGTGGAAGGGACTGCCACTCTCGAATTGGCCTTTTTAGCCACACCAGATGCTGTTTTAGGACCTCTTTCCAGAGCACGATACCATAGTCTCTCGAGATTAAAGGATGCCAATGATAATGATGATACTGTTAGCTAATTGTCTCAAGATTCTACATCTCTCAGAAACACTTTCAAGTCAGAGTAAGAGATAAATTTGGTTCAATAAAGAAACCATCAAGAAAGAAGAAACACTGCGGTAAAAGAACTGTGAAAGCACAATTCCTATGCATGAATTTTTTTAGTCTATACGAAGAACAGATTGAATTGTTCTAAGAAAATGAAATAGTGTTAGTAATACAAAGTGAAACTTATTTTTTGTGAAAGGGGTGTCCATTCTTCCTGAATGTCTATTAAATAAATTACTGTATACTATCCCTACTGATTTATGTAATTCATGTAATGCTATTTATGTAATTCATGTACTGTAATGATGTTTATGTAATTCATGCAATGATGTTATGTAATTCATATAATGATGATGAAAATTTAGACATTTTTTCCCACAAAAATGAAAATTTACACAAAAATTGCCATTGGATCATTCACAAAACAATATCTTGCAAATGACAGAAATTTACACAAATAAGGTACATCTAGTAGGATTATTAAATTGATTTTAAGATTTCAGATTTTAAATCTAGATTACTTTGGGTCTAAAGATGTTCACTTTTTTAGGGGGTGGATGTCCAGACTGTCATTTGTCTGTTGCAACTGAAGCCCAATTGATAATTTTGCTATGTTACAATTAACATAACAATCCTCAATAGCATATTCCGTTGACCTAATTTGAGATTCAGATGGTTGCATTTAGTTCTCCTCTTCACTTGGATGTCCTCCCAGCCTTGATCTTGTAAAATAATTATTTTTTGTACCTGGTTACTGGGAATACAAATGCTGGACAGTGTTTCACAATTTAAGAAGGCAATCTTATGAGGTTCTATTTAGAGGTACCACAGAATCTATTGTGATTGGAACCACCTATCTTTCCCTGAAGTGTACATATAAGTAGACTTTTTGTTCCTCCTTTTTTGGAGACTGGCTAGTTTATGGAATAAGAAATTACAATCTGAGAGAGTTATGGTAATGGAGGTAGAATCCTTTAATATTGCTGCCTGGTTTCCCATTGGTTCCTTCTTTCCAGTAATGCCAATGGTAAATATTCAAATTATAGTGTACTAAAAAGATGGATAAAGAGAGTCAGTGGTTCCCTTTTCCTAGAGCTCTGTTGTCAGAATACTGCATGCCTGGACATATAGAATTTGGGGGGAGAAAAGTAGGGAAGAGGAATAGAAAAATAGGTGTCCCTCTCTCCCAAATTTCAGCATTTCCCCGTTAGCAAGAACTCACAATGTAAGATCCTAATTAGTTACCACGGGTATATTAAAATGATTGGAAAAGGAGTCATCATAACAAAAAATTAAATACCGGTAGCTTCATAAAAATGTGAGCTACTGACAGTCTCTAGGTAACTAGACTCCCACTATATGATACTTTCTTCTGCATGTCTTCTAACTATGAAAACCAATTTTAGAGAAACAAATGTGATGCTTTTGGAAAAGAAAAGGACAATTGCTTCTTTCTAAATGATGCACCATTTCATTTCAAATATATTTCTTATGCCCCTGGTCACGATCAGCTAGTTTAATTTTTAAACTCTGTTTGAAAAGAAGAACCAATACATTTTAAACTGGCTGCTGTAGTTAATAAAACCTACTTTGTATTAAATGGGTAAGATTTATTTAAAGTGAATTATTTGTACTAGGTGGACAAATAACAGTCTTCCTCAAATTAGCACCATCCAGATGCGTTAGGACTTTATATCTAGAAGGTACCAGGAACAGGAAGGCTGAAAAAGCTTATTAAACATAAACCTAAAATAAGATAAGACATATTTACTAGACCAAAGCATGTGACCTGGAATAAGGTAAGACATTTTACTAGGTCAAAGGATGCAAAACTCCTACGTGGAGCACCTTGTCAATGCCTCACTGAACACAGTTTATATAAAGCCTATAAAAGTAAACAAAGGAAGAAAAACAAAATTATATAAGTATAAACTTCCATGTTGTATTTTAATCAAGTCTTTAGATTAAAAAGAAGAAAAAAAGAAGATGGAGCTGACTTGGTCAGAATTATGGGATTCAAACTACTCATTCTCTGTCATGATCTTTTCATCCTTCTCCCAACAAAAAACACTGTTCAAAACATTCCACAGAGAAAGAGGGATTGTGGGGCTGCTTTGCAAATTAATTGCCCTCCTACTTTGCTCATGACTGTGAGGCAGAAACTGGGTCCTGGTTTGCAAGAATGAACAGCAGAGTGAGATAGACAGACACACACAAACCCCTCTATGAAAAGGAGCAAAAGCTATTCCCTTTCTCATGGATACTTTTTCAACTCTGGGGTTTCAATCATTTTTGTTTAAACAGTGTGCGCAATGATCACATAGAGGGGGGATCTGACAACTCAACACCTGAGCATCTCCCCTGACCTGGTGATCTTTGTAAAAAGTTCAGCCACCATTTATTGGTGAAACTACTTTCTAGAAAAAAGAGGAACTTTGTTGCTGGCATGATTTGAGAAGGAGCAAGAGAAAAAGGTTTGCTAGTTGTTGTTTTGTTGTTACTGTTTTTTCCTGAGCTTATTGTGTCACTCTGCTTTGGAGCCACAAATGCTGTCTTCTCTTTTTTTTAAGGGAATGGTTGTGCTTGTGTATTTACAATTTATAGAAGACAATTGTGATTGCATTATTTGCTGTTCAAAAGGGGGAGAATAATTTATTTTCTTTTAAAAATGTGGTTTTATTATGTTGTGCAATCTTTAGTATTTACTTACTTACTTTACTTACTTACTTACCTACTTACTTATAAAATTTATTGGCCGCCCATCTTACCATAGTTACATATGGTACAGTTACATATATAATTAAAAGATAAAAAGTTAAAATCGGGCATTAAAATCAAGGACACATGGGGAAGGCGGGGCAGAGTGGGAGGGAGGTGGGATCTGTTATTATTCAATCAAATACCTGCACTGTATAATTGCATTGTGTTTGTTTGGGAGAAGCATAGTTTGCATTGTGTGCATTCTTGAGAGAGAGTAGTTTTTCTGTCTGCTTTCTTGCAGATTTTAGGGGAACAGTTTTGCTTTTGGAGATTCTTTTTCTCAAATTATCCCAAATTCTCTTTGTGAAATTGGCAAATTCAGCTATGTTGAAGAAAATATGTTGTTTGGAATTTGAATTCAAACTCTATTTCAGCCTTCAATAGATTTCATGGAAGTTACTCACATACTTGAGAAGGCAATTTCCAGTGTTGTTCAGAATAGTTTCTCAGAATGTGTGTAACCCAGAAAAACAAATATTTGTAAACAGAGGAAACTGTATTTCTTCAAACTGCCTCTTTGTCCATCCAACTTACTGACTGATGTTAAGTCTATCAGCAACTGTACAAAATCTGCTCTTACTGTATACTGACTCTGAAAGTTCTTTGAAAATAGGAAGTTTTAGGAATTCATTTTGGAATCATTAGATTATCCCTCGCCTAGAAGTTCCTTTTCCACAGATTGCTAATGGATAATCTTTAAACTTAGAACTGATGGCAGGGGAAAAACCAACAACACTTTACAAGGCATTATGATGGAGTTATTTTACTTAATTTTTCTTCTTAAAAGTAATTTGGAAAACACTTGTCTCTATGATAATGCCCTTCTAAACTGTAGCAAAGAATTATCTCAAGAAGCAATAGGTAAAGAGCAAACAGTTTCAGGTTCCAAGGCAAACAACAGAATATTACGATATTTACAAACAAGTACCGGTATCTACAGTAATGTCAGGCTCAGGTGACAAGCTGGTCAATTAATTCCTGTCACAATCAATGGATCACCGCTGGTTGATCTGGGGAAAAAGTATCTACAGAGTAATTAATATTTGTCCACTTAGGGCAACAAAAGTCTAGGTCACAGGTGTCAAACTCACCACGTCATGTGACGTGTTGCGACGTATCACGACATTTTTCGCCGGAACTGGGGTGGGCGCAGCCTCTGCATGATGCAACCGCCCCACGGGCCAGCAGTTTGACATCCCTGGTCTAGGTTATCTGTCTTTTTTTCTACAACTAAAGAAAAAAATGTCTATATTTCATAACATCTCTAAATGTCTGGAATCTTTTCTGATGTTGAATAAATGCCTGGAGAACTATTAATGATGAGCTCTATATTAATCAAATATGATCAAACATTATGTCCCATGAACATCCCATCTTTCTACAATTAAGGTCAATGTCCAACAATTAATTACAATACAAGACCTATTAAAACATCAAATTAATAATTTGTTTACCATCACTCCAAGGTCACAGAAGATGACAGAGATGGAGGAAAAAACCCTTGCCATAATCCTATCAATAAATGTAATGGACACAGATAATTATTTCATATTTGACATATCTCAATCAAAAGATAATTGCTTAATGGATTGAAATATTCTATTCTAAATGGCCTCATATCAAACTTGTTCTGAACCTGTGTTAATAATAATAGCAATAAATAATATCTTAACTGCACATGGTGTACAGCAACAGGCAAACAGCAGGAAACACTCAAAAAGTCTATATAGGTTACTGAGAGTATCAAAAGTCACAATGAAAGCTTATATTTTATTTACTGGGCAATCCTACACATGCCTCAGGGGTCGGTCCTCTCGCCCCTACTGTTCAATATTTATGTGAAGCCGCTGGGAGAGATCATTCGGGGCTTTGGGGTGGAGTTCCACCAGTACGCTGATGATACTCAGCTGTACATCTCCACCCCAGGCCACCCCAATGATGCCCTTGACGTGATGACCCGTTGCCTGGAGGCCGTACGGGTCTGGATGGGGAG
>NW_015386808.1:363914-415405 GCF_001527695.2 Protobothrops mucrosquamatus
AATTTTAAATAGGGATAATTTTTAATGATTTTAATAATGTCACAGACTATAAATATTTGGTTTTTAATTGGCTTTTATAGGGGAAATGTTGTGTTGTGTTGTTTGTGTTGTGTTATTTTAATATGCTGTGAGCCGCCCTGAGTCCCGTGGGGAGAAGGGCGGCATATAAATTATGAAAAATAAAATAAATAAATAAAATGCCTGCTCAGAAATAATTCTAATAAATTCAATGAGAAATATTCTTATTGTATATCTTCTCTTTTCCCCACTTTGGTGTGCTTTAACTATAACAGGAGTGAGTACAACTTCCATAATTATTTCATTATACTGACTGGGAAATGGCTGGTTATAAATTTCAACATTAATGCTCTTTTATATGATATTATATTATATTTATATTAATGCTCTTTCATCATATAGACAACAAAGTAGTTACCACAAAAAAATTCTAAAAAAATACTAAAAATTACTTACTTACTAAAGAATTCTTCAAAGACTTGTCTTGAGAGAAAAGGGTAAAGCAAGGTGATTTATACTTAAGTTAATTTAATTAAGTAACAGGAATAGGCAGAGATATCCCACTACTAAATCTCTGTGATTTAGAGAGAAGAAAAAGCATAAGTAATGTAACCTTCTCAAAAGTGCCACATTTAGCAGCTTTTATGTTCAGTAAGTCTAGACAGTCTGACTCAGCTGATTTCAGCAGCTTTGGGAAAAATAAAAAAAGGCAACACCAAAGGAAACTGTCTCCTTAGAGCCATGGAAAAATCTGGCCATTGAAATGATAAAGCCTTTCTGGATTCAGGAGAGCAGAAGGAAACACAGTGGCTTAAGAAGGAAATGGTACAGATACCATTGAAACAACATGGGATAAAGATCTGATTTATATCAGGAAATGATAGGCTCTGGAATAGTCAAAGATTTCCTGGAAGAACACAGGGGCAAGCCATTTCTCTACCAAAAAATAAAAAGTAGAAATGTAGAGGCAAAGATAATGGATAGATTCAGAATTGAGACTTCTTTATGCTATTAGTATGCTAAGAGAACACAGCCATATAACCATTGTCCTGTCAGGACTGAATTAGAGAGCCCTTTTATGTAAGGTATTGTCTGCTATACTGTACATTGTTAATTGATCTTTATTGTTGTTTTTACTACTATATCACTCGAAAAATTATTTCCATGTAATTGCCTATGAGACAATTACTACATATGGAGAGTCCCCTGCTCATATTAACGGTCTCGAAGAGCATTATCAGGAAGTTGTCAATAAACAGATGCTGTGAAAATCTATGATCTATTTTTATCATTTACCATTTTTACCACAGTTTTAAAATAATGTTATGTACCACTTGGATTGACCCTGGAAGGATGCTTATTATCTCTTTTTTAAAAAATCTCTTACTAGTTTGTGATAGTGAAATCAAAACTCATTAGCAATGCAGTTCATAGCCAGAATTTATATATCAAATATTCCTCAAATATTAATTTCATAATCCTGACATATTAGCTCTGAAAGATGTGTTACTAATACAGAAGAGGATGAAAAATGTGGTTTCCCTCATAATAATTACGTTAGATAAATAAAATCTGAATCAAGCACTTTCAATTCTACATGCTTAATCACAATTTTGCAACAAAACAACTTATCTTGCAAACAATCTCAAAAACATGAATTCTTATTCATAAGCAACAAAAAAGAGGGAGAAGCTAGTTTTGCTAACTACAGGTTTTAAATTATTTGACTGCATGGCCCATGTATGAACCTATTTTTAAATGTTTAAATATAGCAGTTCTCATATGTTGATTTATTGAGTGTGGATTTCTCATATAGGGATCAATAAAATGGCATCCAAAATGGAATAATATCTCTTACACAATAGCAGACAAAGCCAAACAAGATTTAGTTCAGTTTTCAAAATGGGAGGAGGGGGAAATTAATTGTAATTAATACTGAAAATTGTCTAATCTTATTTTTAATTATCAACACAGATATTTAGACAATAAATAAAGAATAACTCATTCAAATACCTTCCCTGAAAGAATTCAAGACGAAATGAATGAAATTTTCGTTATTTTGATACTCTACTATTATTTTTAGTTCAAATACCAATGCAAGCAACATAAGGAAAGCTGTAGTAAATCAATTCCTAAGTAGTTCAGATATTGAGTGTCTTAAAGCAAACTGGGTGAAAAGGAGAAAACCTGTGAGAAGAGAGTTATTTGCAACAGGAATGCCTGATGGGAGACACAATCAAGATCCAAATTATACAAAGCTGTCTAGGAATTCAATAGCTAGCAGGGGTCCTATTTATAGCAATGTGGGTAGAAAAATATATTGAAAAAGTACTCAGCAATTTCTTTAGTACTATCAGACAATCCCGTCCATTCACACAATTTCTGAAAGACATGCCAGTTACAATAACAAGAATGTCCTGGTGGAACTGGGATTCTCTTATTGTACAGATAACTTATGACCATTCATTCAGCAACTGTTTGAAATTACAATGGTACTGTAGGGACTTACAACCCCTGCCTAAAGTTCCAATCATTGAGTATCCCATAGTCATGTGATCAACGTTTGGGTGATTAGCAATGTGTCTACCCTTACAACCGAGGAGTGTTGCAACCCACCCACCCCCAGGCAAAGAGGCCTTTGCTGGCAAGTTTTACTGGCATATGGAAACTTGCTGTGGACCAGAAAGTGTTGGCTGGCTAGGCCCAATAGCATGTGGGCTTTCCACCTCCATTCCCAAGGCCCTTCTCCTGCCCACCACAGATGGAAAGCCTCAGCAGGCTAGGCCCAGTGGCATGCAGATCTTCTCCCTCCCCCCCCATACTACCAAGAGGCGTGGACTTCTTTTTGCCTCACCTTGCCCAAGTCCACTTACCTTTCCCTGCTGCTGCTAACAGATGTGCCCAACTGATGCAAAGCTCAGCTAGAAAGCTACCAAAAACAATCTTCCTCAAGGCTGGAGGCAATCTTTCTCAAGGCTGTACAGGAAGTCAGCCAGCAAAGTGGCTTTGAATGTTGGGTCTTTTGGTATCAACGTTTTTTCACCTCTAATCCTGCTTGGTGCACAATCTGAAGGCCCTCTTGGACTCGCGGCTCCTGCTAGAAGAGCAAGTGGTAACCATGGCAGACAAAGAGAGTCTTTGCACACCTTCAAGCTGTGCACCAATTGTGCCTATTCTAGGACCAGCAGGCTCTGCTCACTGTATTTGTTACCTCCCATTTGGACTATTGTAATATGGTCCACGTGGGCTGCCCTTTTGCATTTGGAAGCTTTTGCTGGTACAAAATGCAGCTGTATAGGTCGTAAATGGTGTTGGCTATAGCACTGCTTCAGGGGCTACATTGGTTGCAAATGTGCTTCTGGGCACAATTCAATGTGCTGGTTGTCACTGTTTAAAGCCCTTCATGTCCTGAGCCAGGTTATTCTTCTCCCAGTTTTTTTACCAGCCCAATCTAGTCTGGCAAGATGGGCATTCTTCAGGTCCCATCAGCCAGGGAATATTGGCTGACAGGAATCAGGAGACATACCTTCTTTCATAGCCATTGCCCTTTAATCTCTGTCTCTCTCCAGATATTAGGATGGCCCCAACTCTGATGGCCTTTTGGAAAGACTTGAAGACTTGGCTATGTACCCAGCCTGAGGTCCCAAGTGTGTGAAGGGCCCCATTTCCTGATTTATGTTGACACTGATGGATTAAAATATTTCTTGGCTGCTAATTGAATTTAATTTCTCTTTTGTATTATCTAAATTGTCTTTATGATTGTATGCTGCCCAGAGTTACTGGTTTGAGATGGACGGCTATACAAATTGAATAAATGAATGAATGAATGAATGAATGAATGAAGAGCAAAGGCTGATCTTCAAAGGCATCCAGTTTTATTTGTAGTCATCTGACCTCCACATCCTTCTTTGGTAAATAAGTACATATACAGTTATAATAATACAGCTATGCCAACATTCAGGAATCATTACTTACCTTAGAACATTGTTTAACTATAAAGTTCTGTTAAACCCTATACTCAGAAGTAATCCTAGCTTTGCTTCTGAATAATGCATACGAAACCATCCTCCTTACACAGAATCTGGACAAAAGGTTTTTATTTCCTTAATAAAGGAAATTTCAAGTGTAATTGTTATCTGACTTAGCTGGCCCTTGTTTACTCTGTATATTTGTTACATAAGCCTGCAAAGGTTAGCAACTTTGGATAAAATCATTAATAAGTAAATCACTATGGATGTTTTACCAGCAGAGGTCAAAGGTAATGGTCCTGCCATGAATCTGTCTATTTTGTCTCAAAGCGGCAGTACCAACATATTTTACATATGGCTGTTTTCATCATAAACCGGAAAAGGCTTTTCTAGAAATGCTGCAGGATGAGTCATAAACTGCAAGGCAGTAAAGCATTTCACTGTTGATAACTTGATACAGAGTGATTAATTCAGGCTTTGTTTTTCATTGGATCCCATTCCCATTTATTAGACCTTCTGCTTTCCAATGTAAAAAGTACATAATCCTCTAGAATGTAGGTAAAATCTGTCGTAAATTATGTGCATTTCCACATATCCTCTATCTTATGTACACAAGGTAGCTCTAATCACATTTAAACAAAAGTTAGGTAATGTTGTGTGGCAAGATTTATTGACTTTCTCTGACACATTCTTATGTATTTATTTAAAAACCCAGATCTGTGGCATGTTTAACACCAAGCATTATAAATACAGTAAGTCAAATACATTATCACTGAATGGACTAAATTTTTGTGTCAGACACTTAGGTTTGCTCCTTAAACTTAAGTTTAAATCGCTTAGACATCTAAGACTATATTCTTTCAAGTAATCAAATGAGAAACAGCTCTGCAAGATCTTCTCTTCTGTGTAAACATTTATTTGTAGCTTATTTAGTATTTTAAAAGAAATCCCTGCCATTGACAATCAGCTCCATTTGTAATTCTGAAATAATATACTTTTGTTCATCTAATAAGCAACCATTGTGCCAAAGAAGCTCTGGAATTTATATCAGATACCTGATTGAGGGAGGGAGAATCTACAAATCACTACTTCACCATGAAACAGGGAGCTGCATCTGTGCTTTTCTTTCATTCAAAATGAAGTATGGGGATCCAACCTGATCCCTGATACCTTTCTTTGTCCCACATATATAAATAAAGAGAAAATTTCACTGAAAGATCTGAGCAGTCTTCAATCTAAGCATAAAGACATATTAAGAAGAGGGGAAAAATCCCACCAACACATTATAATCCCAACCATTTTATTTTTAAGAAAAGATGCTATGGCTACATCCTAAGTAACAACAGCAATGTATGTCTTTGGCACCAGCAACCCTGTCAGCAAGGCCTGGTAAAGTCCCAACTGGAGGGGATCTGGAGGCAACATGACATGATTGCAAGAAAGGAGATGATCTGAAACATAAATTGCACTGAAAGGCAATGATAAAGATAAATACCTATCACCCAATTCTACAATACTGTGGGGTTGTAGACTGGAGTGTTTGCAAAATATGGTAAAAAAAAGTCAAGATGACAGCTACCCCAATACAATCAAAGCTCTCCTTAGCTTGAGAGAACTATCCTGGACAATCAGTGGCAAAACTTTACAGCACTCTCCTGGTACAGGAAGCATGTGTGTCTTCTAGAAGAATTTATGAAGTTTCTGGGATGGCCATGTTTGGTATAAATTCTCTAATCCTGCGTAGCCATATCTGGAAATAGATACTAGGATGAGAAAAACAAATCAAAGAATTAGGTCTGGCTTCACATCTGGCTGAGCACAGCTGCAACTTGGCTTTAACATTTTGGCAACAACTTTTTGGCAACTTCGTCTTTCTTGTATCACAAGCATCTAATCACTAAAAATTGTTCAAAATCCATACTTTTTGCAGGTAAGATAAAAAACCACTGAAATCAAATGACTATGTTTTTCAGAATTATATTTATGTTCGCCTAACACTTCACTTTTAAAAGTGTTCATTGGTAATTGCATGCATATCAGAGTTTTGCCAAAATAGCATTTAAATTTAAGAATGACCTATGTTCGTCATAAAATCATCCTAACCTGTGTTTATGATTTTGAAGATGAATATAAGAATCATTCATTAAAAAGGGGCACCCTCACTGTGTATTTGGAAAAAGGGAGGAGATAAGATAATTTCACAGGTTGTAGCATTTTAATCATGTTTTCCCCCCAAAACTTTATCCATATATTTCTTATCAAATTACAAAACTGAAAAAAATCTAACATTGTTCTAAATCAGGCATGTCAAACTGCTGGCCTGCAGGCCAGATGCGTCACGCCGAAACCGCGCTCACCTCATTGCTGGCAATGGGGAAGAAATCCCGATACGTCGCGTGACGTCAGGAGTTTGACATTGCCTGTTCTAAATGCTTTTTCCAATATGACTGTGAAAAAGCTTTTTATTAGCAATGTCAGAGGGAAAATTCCTATATAAAACAATTAAACTATTTGCCTATTAAATTTACAAAGATAATTTTGATGTTCATGTTACAGAGATCTAAACTTACAGAGATCTAAACTTTTCTTGGGGTGAACAACATAAGTCATGAAACACTTAGTTTTCCAAAATGCACATGTGTTCTACAATGATACAACTATTTGGAAACTAATGGAAAATAACAGTTCAATTAAAGTAGCTAATACATTAACATTTCTGTCTACTGGGAAGAACAAAAACAGCAGACAGAAAAAACAAGCATGCCTCCTTCTATATAAGACTTTTCCCTAGTCTATTAAGTTAGCCAGGAAGAGCTCAGATAGAACAGCATGTCAGAAAACTAATAGTGTTTTTCTCTGCTTGCATTTCAAAGGTTAGATTGACCTGTAAAATTTAGTGACTAGATGATTGAATAAGAAGCCTACATCAAATCTCATAAGCAGCATTCAAGACCAAAATATTCAAAATGTCTGTATTTTGCAGTATAGACTATATTAGACTTCTTTCCTTTCCTATTGTATTGCAATGGTAAAAATTATTTGATTTTTGTCAGCTGCAATTCTATACTCATTGTTTCAAGTCTTAAGTTATCTGAACTGAATTTGTATTTAAATATACTAGCCTGTTCCATATAATAAAAATGTTGACAAATTCTTTTGCAACCAAATTGTAAGAAAGTTGAGGAAATTCTTAGATGTTTTAGTCTGAATTAAGAGGATTGGCAATGAAGTTACATCTTAATACAGGGACACACACACTTTAAAGCAGGTATTTCACACCTGCTGGTCCCCAGATATTTTTGACTTTAATTCCCATGATCTTCATTAGCATGATCATTCATCTAGTGATCTGTGCAATGTATCTGGAGGATATCTGTTAACAGAATGCTGTTCTAGGAATTCTGCCCTAAAGGAAGGGGGCTCAGCAGCATCTGCAGCAAATTGAAGTGGTGGTAAAATGATAACACAGTACATTACAATGATATCATAACATATATGCCATGCTTACATCCTTGCACTCAATATTTGATGCATGTATGTAAGTTGTGGCACTTATGTGATGATATCATTGTGCATGTTTCATAATTCCTCCCCCTCCCTGATACCCATACTTGTGGCACTCACTTCCAGCTACTTCTATGACTAATGGAAACATAGATAATGAAAATCAGATTGGCTATTATTAGTTGGCAGGAGAAAGATGTTAGGTAAAAAGCTATGAAAAGAGAGTGCACAAGAAGTGCTGTTTCAGGTGTACTATGTCATTCCCATTTCCAATATACTAACTTTTCCACAGTGCTGTTTCATTGTTTTAATGTTGTATATAATAGACAAATAGACAACTAGAATTCTTTCTTACTAACTCACATCTAATTCGCATATCAGACCCAGAATATCTAGCTGCCACTTACACCAAGAAATGTAACAACTTACAAAAAGATTTCAATGTAAATATCACACAAGTTCATGTCAGTTTTGGAATAGTACATTTCTTACACTATATTTAACAAGGAGTCATTCTACAATTGCAATTGTCAGACTAAAGAAAGTTGTTTGCATAACTAGGAATGCAAATCAGTTTATGCTGGCTCTTAAGATATTCAGCAAATATAATTAAAAAATCACATTCACCCCTTCTCCTATTCAATTTTTAACAACACTACCAATGTCATTAAATTCTGAAATGTGATGGAATGAATCAACTTCTCATGTTACATTTTCAGATCTGTGTCACACTTCTAAACAGGACTGCATTCCAAACATATTTATCTGATGCTTTTCCTTTTCTAAAAATTCATCACACAAGCCTGTATTGCAGGAAAAGTGATCTAAAGTAAGTTTGGGTTTTCTACTAGGTTACAGCAGTTAACAGAGAGAGAGGTGCACAGAATAGTCAAACGTATAGAATACTTCTAAGAACCATATTATGTCTGAAACACAACATCAAACTACAGACTCTCAAATAAAAAAATAGAACAACTTTGTTAACACTCTGCAAGTGTGGCATGTGCCAAGATATGGTTATTGCCTAAGAAGTTATACTAGCTCACTCTGGGAGACTGATTACAGCGCACAGGTTTCCTCCCCCACTAACCTGTTTCCTAACTAAGAGCAAACAATAATACAAGTCGGCCTATTTTTTCACCACCACCCCTTCCGTTCTTTGTAAACCAAAAAAGTCGATTTATGACTGTTACAGGACTGAGGTTTAAATGTCGCGCTAATCTTTTCTAAAATTGGCTTGATACCGGCGACCGAGGGAAATCAGCAAGACGAGTACGATATGAATGGGGGAGAGGCGAACGGGCACTCACCGAGTTCAAGGGCCTGGTTGTACTTCTCCAAAGCGGCCGCCAGATCTTGCTTCTCCTGCAAGACATCCCCTTCGGCGCACAGCCGGCGCGCTCTGTTCTCGGTCGGGAACCATTTTTCTAGCAAGCTGCCCAGCACCACGTTGACGCGGAGGTCGGCGGGGGATTGGCCGGCCGTGCTGGAGGCCGCGGAAGAGGCACAGGCGGAGATGGGACGCCGGAGCGGGCAGCGGACACACTGCCCGCCGCCGCTCCGGGCGCACCGCTTGCAGTGGGTGTGCCCGCAGTGCAGAGTCACCGGCTCGTGGAGGAGACGCAGGCACGAAGGGCAGCATAGCGGCTCCGGAGGGCGGCAGCAAGCGGGGTCCCCCAGCGGGTCAGCCGCCTCCGGGGTGCCCCCGCCGCCGCTCCCAGGGCCCTGCCAGGGAGGCAGCCGCAGTTCCTTGTCGCGGACGAGGAGAGCAAAACTCTCGGTCAGCTCGCGTAACTCCTCGGGCCGCAAGCGGGCCAATCTAGCGGCGACGCTGTACGAGTCCAACGCTTCGGCCATGCGCCCCGCGCGGGCCAGCGCGTCCCCTTGGCGGAGGCACAGGCCCCTCTCGGGCTGCGGCAGCTCGGCCAGCTGCGAGCTCAGGATTTCGGCCGCCAGCGCGAACTGTCCGCCTCGGAAAGCCTCCTCGGCCACTTGCAGCATCTCCGGGCAGGGACCGCCGCCCGACAGGGCCTGGGGATGGTGGGCATACTGTTGCGCCGGCTGCCCGGCGGCCGGCCCCAGCTCCATTATCGCCGCCAAGAAGCCAAGTGGGTGTGGCGGCTGTGGCGGCGGCCGCAGCAGTGGGGGGTTGCGGCTGCTATGGCTCCATGGTCGAACTCAGGCTCCGCGAAAGCAGGCGGCGCGGGGAATCGTCCCAGCGTAGCCTTCCATCTCCTCCACCCACGGCCCAGCCCGGCCTCGGACCCTCGCGCTAGAGGGCCGGGTCGCTCAGGAGCGCCCCCAGCCCTGCTTCGGGCGGTCCCCGGTGGTGGAGACGGCAGTGGGGTCAGGGGGAGGAGAATCGGACGGCGCGCGCTCCCTGCCTGGAGCCACCCGAGCAGGCCACCGCGACTATTTCTGGGCTCGGGCGCTTATGCAATTCCGAGCCGTTGTATAACTCATCCTCCCCGGCGGAGGGCAGCACCGCCCTACTGAGCCCGCCCAGTATCCAGCCTGGTGAGCCCGGCGCACATGCCCTCCGCCAGCCGCAGCGCACGTGCGTGGCCGGAGAGAGGTCGGCCCGCCGTTTAGAGGCTTCCTGGAAGGGAAGCGCAAGATAACCAAAGCTTTCGGGCCGGGCTTCCTTTTCCTTCAACCATAGGGCGGCTCAGTATGATCTTTCGCCGAGTTGGGTAGGTGACATCTATTTAGAAAGAGCTCCACGGGGCGGTCTTAGTTACCCAGTGCTTAGAACTTCCTTTTCAACCATTGGGTGTAAATGTGGCGTATTTTGATAGACACGTTTTGCGCAGCTTGCTTTTTTTTTTAATTTGGAGAAAACGGGTATTAGGCAAACTTGTTTCGCCTTCTCTTGCAACGTCCGACGGAAGCGAATTCAGCAACGTTATCAGGCACAGCGGACTGCTTGCTCTCCGTTTATCAGATCGGAGCGGGGCCCATTCAGTTTTCATAAAAATTGAACCTAATGAGAGATGAGATCTCTACGAATAATTCAACACGCTGGTTTACCCCTAATCTGGTCTAGATTACTTTCTAGCAGGAAATGAACAAAAATGACAATTTATAAGAACTTACACAATGTGTTAAGTACATCATCGTGGCCTGGTTTGCTGAATCATAAATCATAGCATGCAAAATACAGAGTTCAAAAATTTGCACTGTCAAGATAAACAAAACAGGTTATTCAAATTTTATTAACCTATGCCTAATCTTTTTTTTTTTTGCCTTTTCATAAGAATGGCTTGCATTATATTCACAGAGAAAAAACTACATAGGTATTCTATCATTCTTTTATGCAAGAACTTATTCTCCCCCCTTAGTATTAAAAGGATTATATTTTTTATATTTGTTATAAACCTGAGTGTTGAATAGTAGCTTCTAAAATTAGACACATTTGCATTGATCAAAATCCAGGGTTGTTATCAATGTAAATCTCCAACTTTTAAAACATATTTTATTACTATTTTAATTGACTGGGCTAGGATAGTCTAACTTGATGCATTTGACAAGCATGGTTCATTATATAATGAAAGTGGTAGTGTAAAATAACCAGAGGACCTAGCATGCTTACCTCTGTTCTGGACAGAAAACTTCATCGCTTCAGGGAAATGTTTTTATGATTATACTCATAGCTAATCAATTCCAGTCCTTCCATAATACAGACAGAATTTGAGTATTGTAGGTCTCTGCTTATAGTTTGCATGAATCTGTTATAATTGTCAGAAATTGTGATTCCATTGAAGAAACACATTTTAACTAGGTTAGAATTCCTGGGAAACTGGAAGACTTTTTTTGGCCCCCCATTTGCACAGTTTTTTAAATGTTATAATGCTGGGTTTCCTAACCTTGGAAACTTTTTAAGATATCTGAAGTTCAACTTACAAAATTCTACAGCCAGCATGGCTGGCTGGAGAATTCTGGAAGTTAAAGTCCCCAAGTTTTAAAGTTGCCAGGGTTTGAGAAACCCTGTTGTAATGGAACCCCCCAGAAAAGGTTAAACGTTTAGGCTGGGAAATTGAAAAAAACCAACAACATCCTAGTAAAAGGCAAATTGCTTCTGTAATATTGGCAAAATTTCCTGCATAGATGCAATCACAATTTCAGCCATCTTGTTTCTTATCTAGAATGTGCATTTGCATTGAAAAGTAATCATCAGATTTTCTTTTAATAAAAAATGTACTGTATTATCATTTATCCACCCAAACATTTTCACCAACTCACATAAAGAATTTCATTGTGAAACTAATAAAATTGAGCTTTAGATATATTTAGTAGTACAGTCCTCATGACATGATAAAAAAAATTCTCCAGACTTTCTAAGCTAGACAAAAAATATATTCCTCTGTTTCACATTAACAGTTAATTGATTTAAATACACAGTCATTTCCAGCCATTTATTATATTGTTGCTGTTAAATTACATTTGGCTTGTATATACAACCGTATATATTTATTCACAATATTGGACCATGAAGATACCTGGGACCAGGATTTTTCGTATATTATCACTACTACCAAATTATCCTGTATGGCTTTAATTTTATATAATAATTAGTTTAATAGACAACTGCCAAACTGATCAGAAGATATTCACAATTTTGTTTTAATAAGAATTGTTTGTTGGGGACATCTAGTGGTGAATCCAAATAATAAATACTGTAGTTTTTAGACTAAAAGGTGGAAGCATATATTTAAACTGAGTTGGAACAAAAAGAACATAAAATGGAATAATGAAAGCTCTTCATATATGTTATTGCAGTAGCTATACTGCAGCATCAAAATCTAGAATGGTATTAATTTTGTGTTATGGTGGATACTAGCTTGGAGTATTTGGCTTATCAAAAGCTAGGTAATACATTCTCAACTAAGATAAGCTTTGAACCAGGGACTTTTAAACTATGCACTTGACCATTCCGGTCCAATGAAATTTCATTTTAATGTTTAAGTTAAGTAATGAAACATTAAATTTCATTTTAATGTTTAAATCCCTTCTACAGTTCAGTGAACCATACTTAAGATACTTAGGTAAGTGGGCCCCTATCTAACCAGCAGTTTGACAGTGAAAGTGAGGAGGCTGCAGAGTGCCATATGATGGACTTGATTTGACGATCATATGATTGACCATATGATGGACGATTTGAGAACACTGGTATAGAGGCCTGTGAAGAGAGAGGTAAAGTGAAATTATCAAGATTGGCCCAAGACTGCAGAGATGAAGGACAACATAACGGTACTTTACAGGTCGTCCTCCACTTACAACAGTTCATTTAGTGATCATTGAAAGTTACAACACCTCTGAAAAATGTGACTTGTGACTGTTTTTTCAGAGTTATGATTTTTGCAGCATCCCCATGATCTTGTGATCAAAATTTAGATGCTTGGCAATTGGCTCATATTTATGACCATTTCCCAAGGTCATGTGATCACCTTTTGTTACTTTCTGACAAGCAAAGTCAATGGGGAAGCCAAATTCACTTAACAACCGGGTTACTAATTTATCAATTGCAGTGATTCACTCAACAACTGTGGCAAGAAAGGTTGTAAAATGTGGCCAAACTTAATAAATGTCTCACTTAACAACAGAAATTTTGGGCTGAATTGTCTTAAGTTGAGGACTACCTATATTTTACTTTATTGTAAGAATGGTTTCCACTGCACTGGACATGATATGCTGCAATTTTTTTAATGTTTTTTTACTGATTCTGCCTTCCACCATCTGCTATTGAAGTGGTTGCACATTCTTTTTATTGAAAAAACAACTGAGGAAGTCCTAGGTGTGCAAAGAGTGATGGTCTGGGCATTACTTTCTTCAACAACTTTTTATTTTTTCAAAACATATCATCAAATAGCTTAAGTCTTCTTCTGAGTCCTATACAACCCCCACTGCCATTTTTTAAAAAATGAAATCTGTACTTCTTTCAGTGGAAGGCTGTAGAAAACAACCACAAAGTAAGATACTTTGATAGAGGATATTTCTCAGGAGACTAAGAAGAACAAGATGTATCCTCACTAACTTTTGCTACATGGGTATTTTATGATTAGAGTTTTCCACTACATCAGTATTTTGGAGTAGCCCATTCAGGCCCCCTTATGACACATTTACCAAGTCCGAGTTGTTGTTGTTGTTAGTTGCGAAGTTGTGTCTGACCCATCGCAACCCCATGGACAACGTTCCTCCAGACCTTCCTGTCCTCTACCATCTTCTGGAGTCCATTTAAGCTCACGCCTACTGCTTTAGTGACTCCATCCAGCCACCTCATTCTCCGTCGTCCCATTCTTCTATTGCCCTCAATCTTTCCCAGCATTAAGGTCTTCTCCAGTGAGTCCTTCCTTCTCATTAGGTGGCCAAAGTACTTGAGTTTCAACTTCAGGATCTGGCCTTCTAAAGAGCAATCAGGGTTGATCTCCTCTAGGATTAACCGGTTTGATCGCCTTGCAGTCCAGGGGACTCGCAGGAGTCTTCTCCAGCACCATAGTTCAAAGGCCTCAATTCTTTTGCGCTCAGCCTTTCTTATGGTCCAACTTTCACAGCCAACTGGGAAAACCATGGCCTTGACTATACGTACTTTTGTTGGCAGGGTGATGTCTCTGCTTTTTAGTATGCTGTCTAGATTTGCCATAGCTTTCCTTCCCAGGAACAAGCGTCTTTTAATTTCTTGGCTGCAGTCCCCATCTGTGGTGATCTTGGAGCCCAGGAAGATAAAATCTGTCACTACCTCCATTTCTTCCCCATCTATTTGCCAGGAATTGAGAGGGCCGGATGCCATGATCTTGGTTATCTTAATGTTGAGTTTCAAGCCAACTTTTGCACTCTCCTCCTTCACCCGCATCAAGAGGCTCTTTAATTCCTCTTCACTTTCTGCCATTAGAGTGGTATCATCTGCATATCTTAGATTGTTGTTATTTCTCCCAGCAATCTTAATTCCAACTTTTGATTCATTTAGCCCTAAGCCAAAAAAGAACCATTTACGGTAACAGTGAAAACATGGAATTTTGAAATCAAGTCACTAGAAAAATAGTGGATTAATTGGAGTTTGGAGTTGGGCGGATGGTTTTGCTTCTTTGCTTGGAATTCAATTTCAATCATCCGTCATGTTTTTTGCATCATGAATGCAGAATAATGGCAACATGCATTGTTGATCTGCCTTTCTAAATGCTTGGGCAACACTTGTCTTCCCAAAGCAGAATACCTGTGTGGGCATCTAGTTGGAGGAAGCTGCACATATGACTAAATTGTTTGTTTGTCTCTTAAGTGACTTGTTTGTCTCCTCTGCAAAGGTAAAGACTTCATATTTAGTCAGCAAATAATGCAGTCCCAGGACACTCCTACATGTAGCAACTCACCATGAATGCAAAATGTTCTTGGTTTTTTAATAAATGGAATGAAGTACTTTTACTCTTTTTTGATTAAAATTTTGGGTTGCAACAGTGATTTTTTTTTATTTACCATTTTTTGGTTCAGAATATGAACCAATGTTCAGTATAATTTGAATACAAATATCACAGGAGTGTAAGTTTCACTTACCTCAAGAGAAGGCAAGGTTTTTTTTTAATCAACAAGAGTTACTGGTATTTGAAATGGAAAGTTGATGGTCAAAAACCACAAGGATCAAGGGTCAGAAAAGAGATGTTCAATATTCAATGTACAGCCCACTATTTGTTAAATTTGGAGTTATTTTTAACATTAATAAGTGTGTTCAAGACTTAACACACTTATTACATTTAGTTTTCTATACATAGTTAATGAGCAATCATGCCATTATGGCTATTTGATGTACTTTTTGGATAACCAGAAGTGGCACGCAAGCAGGAGCTGCCCATCTCTGATTTACCAGGTGATGACAGAGAGATGACAGCAGAGATCACTTTTAGTTTATCATGATTAGAATGTGTACTGGGCAGAAATGGCTAAGAAATGTATCTAGTTATGTAGAGCTATGAAGTAAATGCTTGTAAATTATAGCCAAACCTGTTTGCCTCTCAGAGCATACATAAATTCGGTATCAATGATTTTTATTAGAGATGTAATCCTTAATAAGATCTGAGGTGCCATTGAGAAAGCAAATATTTCACTTGGGGCGTCTCTTCCCTCATAAAAATATGTGAGGGGTAGATTTGAAAAAAGAGCAGGATTCCGATGTAGCTGTCTTTGTGAAAACAGAAAATATTTCAATATAAGCAGAGAATTAGCTTGCTTTTGTTGTTCATAAGTGCATATTAGAAATTGCTTCAATAATTGGAGAGCTGTCCATTTATAATGGAATCTGTCCTAATTGTCTTCTGGTTGCCACTGTGGTTAAAACAACAGTATTGTCACTGTGCTGCATTCTTTTTTGAGAACAAACAAGAGATTCCTTGTAAATTACAATATACTTAAGGATGTCTGGGCCAGGCTATGCTACAACAATTCTGAAGCTAACAATAATTATAGTGTTGCATGTTGCATACCTTAAGGCTAGTCTACTTGTTGTATTCCACTGCATTAAAAAAAATGGGGTACCTTCCCATAGGGCAAGACTGGGTAGGTGTAACAAGGTTGGCAAGCAGGTTGGGGAAATAGGGCAGAAGACAGAATAACAACTCAAGAAGGTGTCATACTATTGCCATTATGAAATCAATAATTCCATTTTGCAGTTGGAAAACCAAAGTTATGAAATAGATAGTACCAGATTCCACACTGTATTATGTAAGACAGACATGTCAAACACAAGGCCCGTGGGCCGGATGCGGCCCGGGGAGGGCCCAGATTTGGCCCCCATGGGGCTGTCCCAGAAATGGCAAGGGACCGGCCCCTGCTGCCCCAGCCCTGGCCCACCGCAACCCAGCTGGGTGCCTTGGAGCACGTGCAGGAAACAGCGAGCGAGCACTCAGGCTGGTGGCTGCAGCTCATTTGCTTTAGCCCGCCCCTCCCCTCCCAGCTTAACCCCGTCAGGCCCAGTCAGGAGTGGAAGAGGAGGAGGTGGAAGAAGCCAAGGTGTTACAAAAAAGGAGAGCTTCCCCCATTGTTCCATCCCTTCTCTTTTTTTTTAACTTCCTCCCACTCCGTTCAGGTGCAGCTGGAGGAAAAGGACAACGAGGAGAAAACAGGAAGTGTGTGTGTGTGTGTGTAAGAGAGACAGAGACAGAGAGAGAGCCAGGAGGGGAGGAGGAAGCCGAGGTTTTACAAAAAAGGAGAGCTTCCACCTTTCTCCCCCCTCCTCTTTTTTATTAACCTGTGTATGGTGTGTATGTGTGTGTGTGTGTGTGTGTGTGTGTGAGAGAGAGAGAGAGAGAGAGAGAGAGAGAGAGTTGCAGAGTAAGCAAACTTACAAAAAGGGGATCTCTCTCTCTCTGTGTCTCTCATACACATACATTTGTTTCTTCTGCCTAATTTATTAAATCAACATCTAATTTGAAATTAAAAGTTTCTGAGAAATCCAGGGTGGTTTACAAGAAAACTCTCAAAGACAGCTATTGTAAAGCATCACTAGCACTGCTTAAAACAATATTAAAAGTGTGTATTTTAAGAAAGAAAAATAGTAGTATATTTATATTTATTATATTTATACCCCGCCCTTCTCCCGGAGGACTCAGTAGTAATTTACTTAGTGCTGTTTGACCATAAAATGTGTTGTTTTACATATGTTTGGCTGAACAGTGTGTTTGGAGTTGCCTCTAAACGGGTGAGGGTTGCACTGTTCATATTTTCCTTGGGAGAAAATTTTATAATGGGGGTGCTGTCTCTGAGAAGGCTCTGCTTGTGGCCATTGTTCTATAAATCAAACCAGGGGGACCATCTGGTCTAAATGGATGGTAAACATAGATGATTAGGGGGCTGAAGGCTAAAACATATGCCAAATGTTTGTGGGAATTGGGTATGTCTAGCTTAGTGAAAAGACTAGGGATGGTGACATGATAACAGTGTTCCAATATTTGATGGGCTGCCACAGAGAATAAGGGCTCAACCTATTTTCCAAAGCATCAGAAGGCAAATAATAGATGGAAAGTAATCAAGAAGAAAACCAGCCTAGAACTAAGGACTTGTGAAAACAACTAACCAGTGAAAAGGCTTGCCTTCAGAAGTTGTGGATGCTCCATCACTGGAGGCTTTTAGTAGAGATTGGATATTCCATTGTCTGGAATGGTATATGTCCCCTGCTTGAGCAGGAGCTTGGACTAAAGACCTCAAAGGTCTCTTCCAACTCTTATTCTTTGAGAGAAGTGCTGCCAACCTCTCCCCCTCCCCTCATCCCTTCCTGGGCACAGAGAGAAGGAGGGAAGGAAGGAGGGGAGGGAAACAGGAAAAAAGTAAGGGAAGGAAGGAAGGAAGGAGATGGGAATGAAAAGGAGATGTAAGGACCCACCTCACTTTACATCTTAAGAAGACAGAACTCTTGGAATATCTCTTCCAACAGGCATCTTTAAGGAGAAGGGCGGGATACAAATCAAATAAATAAATAAATAAATAAATAAGAGAAAATGATTGCAGGCATTCTAGACAGGATCTGAGGGATCAACCCCTATCATTCAATGTTTTAAGTGTTCCCAAGCAGCCCCCACCCCACAGTTCTTCCGGGCGTCGATCATTCATCCTCTCTTTTTCCAGATACCAGGCGTTGCATTGTTCCACCCCTTTCCCCTCACTGCCGGCAAAAGAGAGACTTTAGAGAGAGAGAGAGTACTGTAGATGAAAGGTGATGGCCATATTGTTATGGTCAGTCCTCTTGATGAGAATCAACATCCAGTCACTTTGTAGTTTAAATGAAGGAAGTGAGAGTCATAAAACCCCCTTGCTTCCTCCTCCCCTTTCGTAGTATGACAGAATCCAGAGAGAGTAAGAAATGGGTTTTTTTTTCAGAGTAGGTAGCTAGAAATGAAATATAAGTGGATTCTGACAGGGAGGGAGGGAGGGAGGAAGAAAGGAAAGAAGGAAGGAAAGAAAGGACAGGAGGGAGGGAGGAAGGAAGGAAGGAAGGGTCTGAGGGAAGTCCTGCTTTAGCACATGGCCACCAGCAGCCCTATTGCCCTTTTGCCATTCCCTGGTGGTCTCCCGTCCTATTGCTGAGGATGTTTTGGTTACAAAGCCAGGTTTCCTCGCATGGAGAGGGAGTGGGCCTCCCTCTGACCCACGCACTTTGTCCTCCTGCACCCACCATGAGCAACCTGGCCAAGGAGAGTGAGCATAACAGCAGCAGCATTGAGGAGGAGGTAAGTGCAGCTGGGCGCCCCCTCGGGGAATTGCGGCTAGGCTAGGCAGGGCTGTAGGGTCCTGATGCCGTGGGAGCTCAAGGGCCGGGCTGGGCACTTGACCTCTGCTGCCCAGGGCTCTGGGCAGTCCATGCCATTGTCCAGGGGGCACAGCCTGAGGCTCAGTGAGGCTCCTCCAGTGGACCATGCCCTGGCGCTCGCCTCCTGTCCCACCCACCCTTCCCCACCCTCGGATGCGCCTCATTCCTGCCCAGGACCACACAGATGCCCCTGACATGAGTGACATGGAGCTGGCCACACCCACCCAGTAGGCCACGCCCATGCCAGCCACACCCACCCGCCCCCCCAGTGGCAACCACGATGCTGATGCGGCCCTCGATGAAATTGAGTTTGACACCCCTGATGTAAGATAAAGATATTACCTAAAGCCTAAAATGCTATATGCTTATCTGTCTGGTCTATATGTCACACCAGTAGAAAGAGGTAATAAAAGAGGCAGCTTTGCACAGTAAGAAAGACTCATCGACAAGCAGTCTTGGGAAATTGGATTCACTTAAATGTGACAGAAGAAGTCATGAAATCAAGTGTAAGTGTTAACACTTAAAGGGGAGTGTTAAGTTCACTTAACAACTGCCTTGATCAGCAACAAAAATGCTGGTCCTGATGGTGATCATAAGTTGAGGATTGCCTATAATGAGGTCCAACAGTTCTTACCAAATGCTCAGTTCAGCATGGTATTCCCTGATAGAATTTATCTTTGTTATGTTGGATTCAACTTTGCAAGGACCTCAGAAATACTTGGCTCCTAGGGTATACTGTATGTAACTTGCTGGTCCCACTTTTGATCACCCATGGCAGCAGGATTGGCATAATTAAATGACATAAGAATGCCATCAAAGGCAGTAGGCCCAGAACTCTGGAATTGGTATGATATTGTGTTCCAGTTCCATCAATATCTGTCATAATTTAACTAAACAAGCTTGCTTATCTATAAAAGGATTGACTTTTAAATATTCAGTTCTCTTTGGAGTAGTCACTTCATTTTGCTTAGATCACTTTAACCTTCTGTGAGAACTAGCATAGCTTCCATTTGTGTTTACCCTCTAAAAGTATGACTCATATATACTGAAGAAACTTTTTTTTTAATATGATGCTGTCATTTAGAATTTCTTTTCACTTCCTTAAAGCTAAAATGTGATCTCTTACTCACACGCTGCTGTTCAGTCTGAAAGGCTATTTTGGATTTGACTCATAGGGTGGAAAATAAGCAGAAATTTTACTTGTCGAAGGAATCCATCAGATGCAGCAGTTAATTTTGGTAATTCGTCAACATATACAGGTAACCCCCGAATTACAAGTGTTCACATAACGCTCGTTCAAAGTTATGTGATGAGTGCCCCCCTAGTGCTTACGAGCAAGTGCCAAAATTACAAATATTGCAGCACCACGGCAGTCGTTCGCCGCAGTGGCTCTGCAATATTCACCCTGATTATTCCCTCCTTCCCCATCCCCACCCCAGGTCTCCTTAGGCACTAGGCCTTCAATAATCACCCTGCGAAGATCGAGATCCTTCGCTTTCTTGGCTGCTCCAAGCTTTCAGTACTTTTACAGAGATGGCGACCTAAAGTAACACAAGATCATGCGAGATCAGTGGGGCGAGGTCTCACGCTACTGATCTTGTGTGTGCTCATGGTACTTTAGGCCTCTGTTTTCTGCAACAGAGAATGGAACCAAAGCCGGGGGACGCTTCCACGTGCCTCCAGAGGCTGGATTGGGGTGTCAGAGGCATTTTCCAGGCTGCTGCCACCCGGATCTGAGGCCCGGGAACACTTCCCCCCCCTGCAGCCCAACCTGGGCTCCGGAGACCTTTTCCAGGCTGCTACCACCCGGATCTGAGGCTGGGGAACGCTTCCGCGCCCTCCCAGGGCCCGATCCAGGCTCTGGAGCCCTTTCCCAGGTCTGTCCCTCGGACCAACAAGACATATGGTCAGACTTTATGCATCATGCCTTCGCACAATATATGGCCTCCTCCATGGGGCAACGGCCCTTGCAGATGCCCCCTCCTCCCCAGGCATCCCTCCCTCAAACAGACCCTGTCCTGTTAACTGGTTCGGGCATTTCAGATACATCTTCTCAGGTGGGAGAGGAGGGATCTGTGGATTTGGAAACGGCTGACATGCCCATGTCAGAGGACGAGGAGACAGCTCCAGACCCGGCCCCGACATCTGGTCTTTTTGACCCTTCTCTATTCAAATCATTACTTCTGAAGGCCTATACCACGGCCAACCTCACTCCTGAACAGGAACCCAAACCATCTACCTCCTCCTCACAGGACTTGAACCCTTTATTCTCCAAGCCGGTAGTGGAAGAGAAACAAATTCCATGCCTGGCCTTCTTCCGCAGCACTGTGGAGAAGCAGTGGTCTTCGCTGGGCACTCTCCCTTCCCCCAGCGGAACGGAGAAAAAGCTCTTCAATGTCTCCTCTTCCTTTTCTTCCCTCCTGGAGGTGCCAACTGTGGACACTCCACTGACTTCTTTGTTTTCTACCTCCACCATTCCAGGAGACATGGCAGAGGCCTTGAAAGCGGAAGAAAAGAGGTTTGAGTTCTCTCTTCACAGAGCTCACCAAGCCTCGGCATGGGCGATCAAGGCGGCTATATCATCTTCCTTTTTCGCCAGGTTGTCAATCATGTGGCTCCGCGAACTCCAGGCCCTCATTCCTCCTGACCAGGTGCGAGCACACCAGACATTGGGCAAGTTGGTCACAGTGTCCGAATACGTGGTGGACGTGTCGCTCCACTCTACCAAGTACTCCGCCAGATCAATTGCGGCCACTGTTTCGTCCCGTAGACTGCTATGGCTGAAACAATGGCGGGCCGACTTGAAATCCAAGTGGCGCCTATCGACCGCACCGTATAGTGGAACACACCTCTTTGGCCCAGTCCTCGAGCCATATCTCATAGAGGGAAAGGACAAGAAAGCATCAACAGGACTTCCGTAGGCAACCCTTCTGTACGGGCACCACCTGGGATTGGAGGCAGCCCTTTCGGGCCGGGCAGTCCTGGGATTGGCCCAGAAGCTCTCGATCCTTCCCCCCTAGACAGGATCGCCAGCAGGACCGCCAGAACCCCAGAGCCAGGGCCCAGTACCAGGCCAAGCGACCCTTCTGGGGGTCGGGAGGCCATCCTTACAGGCAGAACAAGTGACGCCAAGGAGGACTCTCCCATAAGGGGACGTCTGTCCCTATTCAGCGATACTTGGGAGGCCACCACCACGGATTCTTGGGTGATAGACACCATAAGACACGGTCTCACTCTGGCGTTCTTATCCACCCTCCAGCATGCTTCTTACCATGCCTTAATATAAGAAACGCCACCAAGGCGGGACTGATGTCCAAAGCCATCTCCCACCTATTGGAGATAGAAGCCATAGAGCCAGTGCCCACAGAACAGAAAGGTCAGGGGTTTTACTCCATTCTGTTCGTGGTACCAAAGGCCTCGGGGGGCTGGAGGGCAATATTGGACTTGAAAGGACTAAACTACTTCTTGACCTACAAGAAGTTCAAGATGCAAACTCTCAAGTCCATCCTGGCCAGCATCAGGAGGGGGGATTTCCTTTCCTCCATAGACCTGATGGAAGCTTTCCTTCACGTCCCGATCCTCCCCGAACACCGCAAATTCCTCCGGTTTTGTTACGCGCACCGTCATTTCCAGTACAGGGTGCTCCCGTTCGGCCTTTCCTCGGCCCCATGTGTATTTACAAAGATCCTAGTGGTCTTAGCTGCACATCTGAGAATGATTCCGGTGCGCGTACAATGCTATCTGGACGATATCCTTATCCAATCCTGTTCCTTCCAGTCGGCTATGTCAGACCTGGACATCACGATCAAGACTCTTCAGGATCACGGGTTTTCCGTGAACTTCCAGAAGAGCCACACAGTTCCCTCAACCTCCATCCTCCACCTGGGGGCATTAATAGATTCAAATCTGTGCAAGGTCTTCCTTTCCCAGGATCGCAGGGACAGCATCCGAACTCTGATTCTCTGCATCCGGAGGGAGAAGGTAGTTCTCATTGTCCAACTATCTCAACTACTGGGGAAAATGTCTCTTGCATGGGGATCGTCCCATGGGCCAGACTGCATTCCAGAGACCTCCAGTGGTTCCTTTTCCCCTTCCAGAAGCGTAACATGAGTTCATCCACCAGGAGGGTGAGGGTCCCACGCCAGACGTTGTCATCCCTTCTGTGGTGGACCTCTTTGGCAATGGCCAGGGGTTCCCCCTTCAAGGAGCCGGCCAGGCTAACCTTGACCACAGATGCCAGTTTGTTCAGCTGGGGCGCTCACCTCCAGACTCACCTAGCCCAGGGTCAGTGGCCACAATATAAATTGGCTAGAACTCAGGGCCATTCACCTGGCACTCTGCCACTTCCACACCATAGTAGCGGGACAGCACATACTGATATTGACAGACAACGTGGCAGCCAAGGCACATGTCAACAGGCAGGGTGGGACCCAATCCAGGTCCCTTATGCTAGAGGCTCGCAGTCTGGGCTCTTGGGCAGAGACCAATTTGGGCTCCATCAAAGCGGAGCATATATCGGGGAGGTGAACCATCAGGCAGACTCCCTGAGCTGGTCCACGGTCGACCACTCAGAGTGGCGCCTGGACCCAGTTCTGTTCAGGGAGATCTCGGACAAATTTGGCCAGCCCTAGTTGGACCTATTTGCCTCCCCGAAAAACTCCCAACTGCCCAGGTACTTCACCAGGTTCCCATCCCCAGGGGCGGAGGGAACAGACACCCTTCGCTGCGAGTGGCCCAGGGGACTGCTATATGCATTTCCCCCTCTTCCGCTGATTCCGGCAACCATCCGCAAGCTCCTTCAGGAGCAGATGGAGGTCATCTTGGTTGTTCCACACTGGCCGAGACGACCATGGTTTGCCGATCTTGTGGAACTTTCAATTTCGCCGCCTTGGAGGATTCCTCCAGATCGCATCTCCCTCAGCCAGGGGGCCCTTCAGCACCCGGATCCCCAGTGGCTCCAATTGGCCGCCTGGCACTTGAGCGGAGAAACTTAGCCAGGCAATCCTATTCGTCCAGGGTGATCTCGATGATCCAAGCTTCCAGGCGCTCCTCGACCAATAGGATATACGATGCCATGTGGAAGAACTTTTGCCTGTGGTGCACTAGGCACCAACTCCATCCCCTGTCTGTCACCATACCAAATATCTTGGATTATCTACTGGAAGGTATGGATAAAGGCTTAACACCTAGCACTATCCGTAGGCAGGTAGCGGCCTTATCAACAGTACTTACCTGCGACAATCTGGTCCCATTAGCACAACACCCAGTAGTAAGCGCCTTTCTTAAAGGGGCGACTAACACCAGACCACCGGCGGTTCACCGCTATCCCTTTTGGGACCTGCCACAAGTACTGCAAGCGTTAATTTCGCCACCCTTCGAACCTCTTAGGTCTTGTTCACTGAGATTCTTTTCTCTGAAGGTGGCCTTTTTGGTTGCAATCACGTCAGCCAGGCGTATCTCAGAGCTGGCTACCCTTTCAGTCAGGGGTGACTTGTGTACCTTTTTTGAGGATAGGATGGTCCTTAGATTGGACCCGTCATTCATCCCGAAAGTCAATACCTGGTTCCATAGGAACCAAGATCTAGTTCTCCCGGATTTTTGTCCTAACCCGTCGCATAGGTTGGAAAGACAGTGGCATAAGCTGGACGTGCGCAGGGCTCTGCACTATTATGTTAAGCGAACCTCTGCCTTTCGTAAGTCTGAGGCCTTGTTTGTGTCTTTCCAACCTTCTTCCATGGGTCAGAAGGTTTCCTCTTCAACCATTGGAAGGTGGATTAAGGCATGCATTGCCCGTGCCTATCTCTCGCAGTCCCTACCGGTCCCTACACGCATCACAGCTCACTCCACATGCAGTGCAGCTACATCAGCGGCCTGGTCTACCCAGGTGTCCATTGAAGACATTTGTAGAGCAGCAACTTGGTCTTCTCCTTCGTCATTCATTAGACATTACAAGGTAGACAAGTTTGCATCGGCGGATGCTTCGTTTGGCCAGAGGGTGTTACAACAAGTAATTTCTTCTGGTGGGACACAAGCCCAGACTAATTCCCCCAGCCCAGAAGGAGGCGTGGCAGATTTCTGACTTAGTCTCAACTGAGCAGGAAGGCTGAGATTACCCACCGGTGGATTCTACATCATCATGCTGAGAAAAGGCGTTCAGGTAAGACAACGCCCCTTTTGATCATTACACAGACATGGAAAAGGAGAAAGATTCAACAAGACATGGGAACTAAAACTGATTTATCCTACAGTTCACTGAAGTGTTTGCAGCTCATTACAAGAGTGTCTTTTGCTTATTTTTCTTTTTGAGGATTTTTTTTGGTTTGGTTCACTAACAAATTAATTGACCATTACTAGTACTAAAGCTCAGGCAGCATCACTGGTTAAAAAAAGTAGAGAAAGCATTTGATAGCATTGTAGTCTTAAGCAATTCAGCCTGCTCTGGAAAGACAGCCTCTTCACCATAAGGCAAATTGCTACTATGATGAGTTCATGGTTATAATTTTGGTTCTGGTGATAATCAGCAGAGTGCCTTAAGTAGTTACAACAGATGACAATTGGGTGATAAGTGAGATAAGTAGACTATCATGTGTTAATTAAATCTACCTAATATGGCACAAGACAGGATGAAAGCATTAAGGAAAAAGCATATCAAAAATAGAATATATTCTGGTTGCATCAGTACTTGGAATAGTTTCATTATGGACATTAATACAAAACCTTTAGTTATCACAAAGGAAATTACTCAGCATGAGAGATTGATGATTGCCTTTATCCTTTACATTTGACTTTGCTTTGTTGATCACCTATGATCTATAGGATGAACAAGCTTTGGTCTTCTGAAGTTTACTGAATTTAAATTCTGGCAACCTCAAAAACTTGGCATATAGTGTGGGGGACTTGTTGGTGAGCTACATTTGAAGTATTGTGTATTACCCATAAAGGGTAATATTAATACAGGTAATCCCCCAGATACGAGCGTTTATTTAGCGAGATTTCACAAAAACGAGGTTATTCAGAAAGGATACTTACATTAGAAATTCAAAATTGCGATTAAAAAAAAGACCTCTGTAGCCATGTGACTTGGATTCAGTCTTGGCTGCTGCGGTGGCCATTTTAACTCTGTGACTTGCCTGGGCCGGTTCGGGTCTACGAGAAGCCAGAAGAGGGTGTTGTTGTTTTTGTGCCTGGTCACATGGACAAGCAAGATTAGGTCATCAGGACCGTTTGTTTTTGTTTTCCTGGAGCTGTGTGTGGAAGATCTGCTGCTTGCTGGGCTTGAGGACTGGGCTTGTAGAGAGCTAGAATTACTTCTGTAAGTATTTTAAAATATTCTTTTTTGTTACTCTATAGTACTGTGCTGTATTGTTTGTAATTACTTTGGGAACTACTCTGCTTTTTATTGTTTTGTAAGTACGGTATTTTGCAACATTGTTTGCATTTGCCTGAAACTTAAAGCATGTGGTTGCTGCTGCTCCTTTCCCTAGCATAGACCCACCAGAGATTCTGCTAACACTTACTGGAAGGAAATCCCCCCCCCCATTTTGGATTTTGGCTGGAGAGGCTTGTCCTGATAAGGAGCAGTGGTTTTTTTTTTAAAGATTTTAAATTTAAATTGCCTCACTGGAAGCTTTTAAGAAGAATCTGGATAGGCATTTATCAGAAATACAGTACAGTACTGTACTCTTTTGTGAGAGCAGTGGGTTAGACTAGATGACCTCAGTTACTGTTGCAAGCCAACAGTTCTGTAAACTCCACCCCCATCTCCATCTGAATGCCTGGCTGGAGATGCTTAAGCTAATGGCCGGCTAGTGTTTGTGTGTGTGTTTTAAAGCAATCGGAGATTTCTGTAAACTCCTGGAGACACTTAAGCTAATTACTTTAGTGGCAGCTGCAGTCATAGAGTTCTCCATCCCCCTCTGAAGAAGCTTGAGCTGCCTAGCAACAAATGGCTTTTTTAAAAAAAAGCCTACTGCCTCCTTGGGAGGCAGTTTACAAGTACTGTGGTTAATGAAACCGGAAACAGCTGATTTGCAGCTGGAAACAGCCTGCAGCAGCGGAGGGAAAAGTCTCTCATTTCAGGCAGCCATCGAAGGAAATAGTAAATCAAATCTTCCTTCATTTAACGACTCATTTGATTCAATTAATGAGTTTGATTTTAAAATGTTGTAATATTGAGTCTGATTCGTTTGATGATTATGAACTTAATGGGCAGGCTCTATTAGGCTCATACCTCGGGGACTACCTGTATGTAGATTGCAAAGAAATTGTACTTCACTGGGTATGAATCAGCTTCTAGGTGGATTCTAAAGGGCTGGTTTTGACTATAAAATTCTTTAGGATATGATACCTGTTCCAACCCTAATTGGTCTAACCCAGGGGTAGGCAACCTTGGCTCTTTTATGACTTGTGGACTTCATGGCTGGCTCAGGAATTCTGGGAGTTGAAGTCCACGAGTCATAAAAGAGCCAAGGTTGCCTACCCCTGGTCTAACCTGTTATATCATCTAGAAAAAACTAGTACTCCACGTTGGGAACTAAAGGGAGTTGAAACAAGGAGGTGCTGCTTTTCAGTAGTCGCAGTAATTTTCTAGAAAGTTTCCCTCTAAATATCAGATAGGCACTATCCCAGAGTCCCTTCTTTAAGATGATGGAGCTGCTCCAGAGAACATTTTAGCCTGTTTGGAATCATACTTTTTTTCTTTTTAAAAATTTTGCTTAATGTTCATTTTAAATTTAGTTTCTGCGTAAGCCATTGATAGGTAAATAATAACAAAAATAATAAAGAATTAGAATATAAATCTGAAATTGGTTAAGTGGTTAAGACTATTCTGATAGTCTTAACCCCTGAACATTTAGGAATATATAAAATTAATTAAATGTCATTGAATGAGGGCTCTGCTCATAAATATTATTTATATGCTGATTTTTTAGGGAAAAATGGGGAAAACAAAATCGAGAATTGCTTTCATTTACTGAGTGTGATGTCATTCATACACTGACTCTATAGATGCATCTTTCTTATTCTTGAGACAGAGAAATATGCTATTTTGAAAGTTGCCCGCATGTTTTATGAGGTAAAACAACCGTTACAAAAACTAGATTTGCAGCATAAATACAATCACTTGTATTTTATTTCATATTTATTTTGAGAACAGAGACATGGCTCAATATATTCTGGACAATTAGAAGGAAGGGAAGATTCACTTTTGTATTAGAACTAGTTTTTAAGGCCTTAATTTACTACACATTTCTCATATTGTTACATTTTAATTCAGCAGAGAAGTAACTTGATCAGCTCATTAGTCCTGAAATAAACATATTTTCTCCTACCACTTCATATAAAAATAACTTTAATCTTACCATGTCAGAGATCTTATTAATATTCTTTCTTTAGAAGGACAAGAAGATTTAAGTTTTGTTGTTCTTTCTTTCTTACTTTTTTTCTTTTTTCTTAAGGACAGCTTCATATAGAATAATTTTTATAGAGAGATTACTTTTGTAAAGGAAAGCTGTAAGTGTACACATGTGGCATTATGCGCACACAAGCTTTCTACTCATGCACACAACAATTTAATATGTAATTTTCCTACACAGAACAGGTATCTGTCAGGAAAAAGTCTACATGAAAAATATTCCATAATTCAGAATATATATATTTAAGCCATTCTACACATTACAGAATAAAAATAGCAGTAATCTGTGTGGGGGTTATTTTATATGCTTTCTCTAATCACAGCTAATTTATTGTAATTAAAGGCACCAGGCTAGAAACTAGGAAGCAGTAAGTTCTAATCCTGTCTTTGGCATGAAAGCAACTCTGAGCCCTACGAAGAAGGCAAGGGCAAATCACTCCTGAAAAATGTTGCCAAAGACTTCTCTGTCCAATCACCAGGAATCCAGACTGACTTGAAGGCACACACACACACACACACACACAAAGGCCGAAAAGATTATGATACTCAGTTTTTTTCAGATTTGCTATAGTTGAGAGAGAGATGGAAAGATTATAAAACAGAACTATTTGTTAACAAATGTAATATTGTCTACAGGCCCAGGTATTCTGCCTCACCAAATTTGCTGTGTAGGATTTGGAAGAGTATTTACTGTATACCTTATTTCAGGGGTGTCAAACTGCCGGCCCACGGGCCAGACGCATCACATAGAAGCCGCGCCCACCCCATTGCCGGCAATGGCAAAACAGGCCCGATACATTGCGCGGCGTCACGTGACATCGCGACTTTGACAATACCTTATTTACATGCAGGGGAGTAGAAAGAATAAAGTGGTTGTACAAACCCATCTCTGCTCATGCCCTGTTGGCTATAGCCCTACATCCACTATAAAATTCTGTTTCTATATTGTGTAGAATGGCTCAGTTTTTAGGAATCTTTCTGAGATTAGTTCTCACTAGCAGTCTTTATTTCGCAGAAAGGAACAGTTTTGGCACTGGTTTTTTTTTCTCAAGTTTACAAATACAAAAGTCCTTGAGAATTATAATCAGTTTAATAGATTTTCTCTTCATTTACACCATCTAGCCAAGGTCATTAAGACCTTACTAGAGCATGTAAAGTATTACTCCAGATTTCCTTTTTTGATATACTGCTAACTAAAATTTAACTGGTTTGTTCCTCCTGAAAACCCAAGGGAACAAACTGTAAGATTTTATTGCTGGTGAACATAAAGTTATCTTTATCCAACAGAAAGAACACCCACATATTATACTTTTATAATCTTGGGCATTTACATTTTATATTAATATTTCCATTCTTATGCACACAGACATCAATATTCTGGATTAAGCTGGCTGTTTATTCATTGATGATTTTATATGACAAATTCTGCTGTGAAAGTATAAAAAGAAACTCATTTGGAAAAATTGAGTATTTGGGGAGGAAGGATAATTTATTTATTTTATGAACCTGAAATAACCAAACCCAGTGGCTGATTGTGAAAACTCCACATAAATTATTGAGCATAGAGACAGAATTATGCCTCATGATGAGTATGATGCAACATGTTTATACCAATAGGCACCTGCTTTTCAATTTTGTGATCTGTTTTATANGTTTTATAAGATTAAGATTTGAGAGATCAAAAATGATTTGCATAAGATGTTACACATTAAATAAGTATACCTATGGCAGCTTGCTGCCTCATCCATATGTATGGTTATTTCTTAAAAGTAAGAAATCCCAAAAATAAGATGCTAGGTTTCAATAGAACGTTGATCTCATTCATTATGGCAACTTTATAATAGCACCACTGGGGAGTAGGATTAGCAAATGCATGGACTTAATGATCCTATGCAGTCAATACTGTACTGGGATTTATTTAAGATTACTCAGCAAATGAAGAATCATTTTTAGTGTTGTCTAAAAATTTCTTCAATTGGATCTATAGCTTATCTTGCAAAAGATTTTTCACCTCATGATAACTCAGAGTTTACAAATTAAAATTTGTGCAACTGTTATTTCCTGAACGAATAACAGTAAGCAACCATCACAAGACTACAGCAAAAGGACTTTCAGATTGATTCCATGGTAGGATCTGAAGTATTTTCCTTAAATTATACAGTACTTACCAATCTGTTTGGCCTCCATAGTTTTCTAAGGCCATTGATATAAGTGGTATTTCCTGCCCTTTCTAAATGTTTTGTTTTGTATTCATATCAAGTTTCTTTACAGATTACTAGTTCATTCATTCTTTCTTGGCAAAGGAAAAAAGGAATGTCTGACATTTACTATTTCATACTTTTTGCACTGCTGTAGCAGTGTCATGTAGTAATATTTTTTTAATGACTAATTGGCAGTTCTTTGTGGCTCCTATTGCAAATATTCAATAAATGCAAGGAACATTTGGAAAAATCTAGAAATATTGCAATAAGAGCCCAGTTACACAGTATATGTTTGCAATAAGAACCTCAGTTACACACTATATGTTTACAATTAAGATTTAGATTCATTTGCCCAGAATTTCTAGATACTAGTTTAGTAGAAAATCTGGTTCTTGATAGCCAAAAAGATTAAAATCTCCTTCAAAGCGGGCATAAAGGCGCCTTATGTCTCTCTTGCTTATGCCTGAAAAATAGTGTTCCACTTTTGTTTTGTTATATATCGTTATGCCTGGAGGAATTGTAGGATAAGATACCAGATGGTCAATTCCTGCTTCCTTTAAGATGTATGCTGCATCTTCCTCCAAAGTTTCATGATGTCCAATTACACTATATGTTATTTCACAGGGGGCACATAGTTCAACATAGGTTACCCAATGAATTATATGATCTCCAAATTGTATATCTAACCATCGATGATTTGGATCACCTAAGTAGCGCACGAAGTCCTCAAACTGTAGTCCTTTAGTCTCAGTGCGATTCTTTCTATATTTTCGAATAATTCCAGGAGCAATTTCATGTCTATACCAAGGTTCAAATCTAGGATTGTGGACAAATTTATCCTTAAATGCAGAAATAAGCCTCTCAAAAGGATCTCTTACGATGAAGAACTTGAAATACAATTTCAATCTAAATGGAAAACATAAGCAAAAATAGTTGTAGATAGTATTTTAAAATTTACTGATAATTCAGTTTACAAAAAGTGCTGATTTGCCCATGTTCCTCTCTTAATGACTACAGTAGCAAATGATGTGCAACTGAGGTATCACATAGTGACTTTACGAACAGGTTAAATTTACTGTTAGGGAAAATTTAAAATTTTGCTGTTAAACATGTTTGCATACTATTCAGCTGAGAAATCTGCAAAAATTAAGATCTTTGATTGCTTCCAGTTATGTCCATCTAATGACAGAATAGTATTATAGAACAGATGGTCCTCCCTTAATGGTGTAATTGGGACTGGCAATTCAAGACCATGTTGACTTAAGCACAGTTGCAGCAATTTCAGTTGCTATCATGAAGTGACTTTCATGTGGTTGCAGCATCCCACGGCCATTTGCAACCTCCTGCCAGTTTCTCTATTGACTTTCCTTGATGGAAGTTAGCAATGAAGGTCACAAATGCTGTGATCATTGGAATTGCAAGCTGATTGCTAAATCAGTCATGATCACATGATTGTAGGACACTGCGATGGTCGCAACTGTTAGGAACAGTTGTAAATCCCCTTGTTCATCATTACCATCACTTTGAATGGTCGCTGAAATAGTACAATTACTATTGTAATTGGTTCCCAGACTGATAAAAACTGCTAGCTTCTCCATTTTAAGTAAAAGATTTACCACCTTGCAGGATTACAGGAAGGCTCTTAGAAAAGAAATTAAGGTGTTTGTATATATCACGCAGGTATCTATTGGTTCTAAATGTAGAATATAATTTAGTTGTTGAAATTCTTACAACACTATCCTTTTCTTCTCAATAAATCTTATTAAAGAGCTCCTTGAGAATAATGTTTGGAAAGAATCAAGGCATTGTTTGGCCTTTGGCAATGGCCAAAGAACCTGATAGGAATCTGTCAGCAGGATTTACTCATTGTTGTATGTTCTGTTCAAAGAAGTGCAGTCAACTTCTATCACTGAACAGAAATCTGTTCACTTAATAAGGAATGCAGCTGCTAAAATAGCCGGTTATTTTGAAAAAATAGCCAAAAAAAAAAAAAAATAGAGATGAAATGAAATCAAATTGTACAAATAGTATCCTTAAAAGACTATTCAAATTAAATAGATGACAATATCAACATATATTTTTTTCTTCTAGTTCTACTCCTAAGACTATACAGGTAGGTAGTCCTTGCTTAGTGACTGCCTCCTTTAGTGACTGTTTACAATTATGACAGTGATGAAGAAGTAACTTTATGATCAATCCTCACATTTATGATCTTTGCTGATCTGTAAAGCAAGGGAAAGATGAAGTAAGATCATAAGCAAGTTGTGGTTTCACTTAACAACTGCTTTGCTTAACAACTGAATTGCTGGTCCCAATTGTAGTTACTAAACAAAGATTTCCTGTATTCAAGTTATGTTTCACAGTTATATCTTATTTTTAAGATATAAGATATATTATTAAGATAGCAAATGCTATCAAGGCCAGTTATAAATATCATTTATTATCAAGATTAAGAATGATGATTTTTTAAAAAACAAAGTAATAACTGTAACTATCACCTGGATGCTTGTTTTAACAAAACTATTGCTTGTAAAGATCTGTGTTTTTGTGTGTAAGGAGAGGCAGCTCTGTCCTGTCTTCCACATGATTTCTTAGAAATCCCAAAGCAGTACTTTATAGCTATACTCTCTCTTCTAAAGCTAAGATGTGAAATGCAAAATAATAAAAATGGGATTTTATAGCATACTGGTCTTACTACAATTTTAATGGTTTTTATATAACTGTGAGCCTATACAGGGACAGCACAGATCACCATCCAAAGCTATAATATAGGTAGCCCTTAACTTACAACAGTTCATTTAGGGACTGTTCAAAGTTACGATGACATTGAAAAAAGTGACATATGATCATGTTTCATCCTTGCAGCATTCCCATGGTCACGTGATTTACATTCAGATGCTTGACAACTGGTTCATATTTATGACAGTTGCAGTGTCCTGGGATAATATGATCCCCTTCTGCAACCTTCTGACAAAGACAATGGGGAAGACAGATTCACTAACTTAACAACTGCAGTGATTCACTTAACTGTGGCAAGAAAAGTTGTAACATGGGACAAAACTCACTTGGGATAAAACTCACTTAGCAAATTTCTCACTTAGTAACATAAATTTTGGGCTCAATTGTGGTCGTAAATTGAGGGCTACCTGTACAGCCTTTTCTGATTATCAACTCTATTTAAGAGTCTATGGGAGTGGGCAGTTATAATACATTTAAATAAATAATCATAAACTGTGCACAAATGATCAAAAATGAGATTTTCATAATGGAAAGAGTTTTCAAAGACACATTAAAATACTACTTACCTTTTTTTAATTTCAGAATCACTGAAGGAAGATAAGCGTGGAAGACCGTTCTTCTCATGGTCATGCACAATGTTTTCAGGGATCTCATTGATGGAAGGAAAAGCTCCTGAGGAAATAAGTTAGAACTTGCTCTTACAATAGCACCTTTCAGTCCATTCCCATTATGATATACACTAGTGGCTGTCATGATTATTTATTTGTTAATAGGTAAAAAGGTAAAAACAGATCAGGTCTTGGTGACTTCATGGAAATGTCCATCAATTAGTTTGCTGGTACCTACTTATGGTACCTACTTTCTACTTTTCAGTCCAGTCTCCATGTCCTGATATTGCTATTAAGTTTCTTATCTTCCTACAATCCAGGCCTGAACTCCAGATCGCTCTTTAAAAAATGGAAAGCTCAATGAATTGTTTTCATCATGATTACAAGTTTCCATATAGTAATAATCTAGGGTTTCTATTCAAAGACTCTGTGTAATCTCTTTCAGCTGTCAGCATGCCAGATTACAACGTTCTTTGTGGAAGTTATTTTATCCCAAAGTCTGACCAATTGCTGAATCTTGATCTGCAACAGCTGGATCCAAAAATACAGTGGGTTAGTTGTACTAATTTTTTTAGATATGGGCAGAAAGCCAGATTCCTAATACTGACATGTGATTAGCCAATTCCTTGACTTCATACTACCAACAGAGTTATGTGTAACTCTCCATTACAGCCTTATGCCTGAAAAGTATATTAGCCAGAGTACAAGAATACAGGTAGTTCAGTAAGTGTGGCCTGTCCTTAAGTCAAAATCCAATATTGTAGAAATCTGTTTGCACACTAGGACTTTTTTTCCCTTTACTTCTAACAACAGATCTTGTCATCCTCCTATCTACTCCAAAGGGTTTTCAATTTTTAAGAAAGACTTGGAAGGACCAGGAATTACCTATTTAAATCCACTGCCAGAAAGAATTCCATCAAGAGAAGACCTTAATTACAATATTTAATTATAGCTCCCAAAATCATTTTTTTCAAAGCAATATTGTCTTTCACATAATATCCACATGGAATTGAGTTGGACCTGTTTTACTGCCTACTTAGTTTTCTATTAAAGGTGCTATTAAAATAAATTATTACTTTGTTTTATAGTAGTTTCTTGGTGTTCGTTATTTTTACAAACTATTTTATTTTTGATTATAATTTGCCCTGAACTAAATGTTACCAATAATTCAAAATGAATTCAATGATAATATGATAACCTAAAGAATTATCTGTTCCTTCTAAGTAGGATAGCTGTTAGACGCCCATCTATATCTCTATCTGTCTATCTGAGGTAGGTGTGATACCACTGCTCACGTGATTTAAAATAAAATTGAACAAACATTCTACCAAAGAACCTGTATATATTCCCTAAAGATGGCGTTAAGTTCAAGTAATAAACAATTGCTCAATTCTAAAAAAAATGGATATACACATTTAAATTATTGATTTGTATTAATTCCATGTGTGGAAGCCATCATTTTCCAGTAGAAAACAAAACATGGAAACATGTTGCAAACATTTTTGCAATCATCCTCTTCTCCCCCCTTATCTCCAGGCTATATTTATGCCACGAAGAATCCTGGGCATCTTGAGAGCTTTAAATTAAAGCTTTAAGTTAGTTTAAGGTACCTGTGATACCTTAGTTGTCTAACTTTTAAAGGTTAGCATAAGTTCACCTTTATTAATCCCAGCACATAATCATTTCACAAAATAACCAAGACAGGAAGCCTATTATATATGTAAAGTTTTTTGGGGTGGGCAATGGCACACCTAAGTAGAACAGCTAGAACTAGGCTAGGATATTTGAAGCAGCTTTCAAACAAAATATAAAATGCCAAAAATAAAAATGTATTCCATTGAATTATATTATTTTTATATTTTGCTGTTAGAAATTTTTGAAATCTTTCTTTGTCTAAGCGAACATGCATTTGAGACTTTAAAAGTTAACTAAATACCATTTAAAACAATCAAGACTTTTTTCCACTGAGTATTGCCAACTTTTGGAGTTTGACAGAAGAGGATCTTGTGCTTGTCACATACAAAAATTCGGTCCAAAACAAACTTGGAAACAGTAGTATGGGTGAGGTTTTTCAGAGATGCATCTTGGCAGACATTCCTGAGTAGTTCAAGCCTCTCCATATGGACCAGGCCTTCATGTACGAGGTCTTCAGATAGACTTTTTCCTATTGTCTTGATATAAAAAGGGATTGGGATGGTAGAAGAGAAGAACAAAAATTATTTTGCATTTCAATGTTCAACTCATACAAGAAAATCTAGCATTTCAAACGTATACCGGTAGCCCTCAACTTACATCCATTCAAAGTTATAACAGCACTGAAAAAAGTGACTTAGAACCGTTTTTCACATGACCTTTGTAGCATCCCCATGGTCATGTGATTAAAATTCATACGCTTGGCAACTGGCATGTATTTATGACAGTTGCAGTGTCAATTGGGAAGTCAGATTCATTTAACAACTGACACTAACTTAACTGCTGCAGCAATTCACTTAATAACTATAGCACGAAAGGTTGCAAAATGGGACAAAACTCACTTAGCAATTGTCTTGCTTAGAAATTTTGGGGTCAATTGTGGTCGTAAGTTGAGGACTGCCTGTACAAGGTTTCTAAAGGTCAGCATTGCAGTATTACTGTGTAATAATAATAATAATAATAATAATAATAATAATAATAATAATAATAATAAAGTTGGAAGGGACCTTGGAGGTCATTGAGTCCAACCCCCTGCTCAGGCAGGAACTCTACACCATTTCGGACAAATGACTGTCCAGTCTCTTCTTAAAAACTTCCAGTGTTGGAGCATTCACCGCTTCTGGAGGCAGGTTGTTCCACTGGTTAATTGTTCTGTCAAGAAGTTTCTCCTTAGTTCTAGGTTGCTTCTCTCCTTGATCAGTTTCCATCCATTGCTTCTTGTCCTGCCTTCAGGCGCCTTGGAGAATAGCTTGACTCCCTCTTCTTTGTGGCAGCCCCTGAGATATTGGAACACTGCTATCATGTCCCCCCTCGTCCTTCTCTTCGTTAAACTAAACATACCCAATTCCAGCAACCGTTCCTTATATGTTTTAGCCTCCAGTCCCCTAATCATCTTTGTTGCTCTTCTCTGTACTCTTTCTAGAGTCTCTATTTTGAAATAGCAGCTTCTGTCAAGCTGATGCAAAGTAGTTTGATTTCATCAGCAACAAAATAAAATTTTAGAAATTGAGTGAATTTACAAATAAACAATATGCAAACAATATTCTAAATGAAGGAATATTTTTTTCGCACCATAGAAAGAAAAAGGAAGATGGTTTTCACTTTACTGATAAAAATAAAGCAAAAAAGTTCCAAAGTGCAGTGTTTAAATTTTTTAATTTTAAATTTAAATGAAAAACAAGTACAATTTGGAAACTTTTAGAACTTTTAAATCTGTTCTAAAAGTGGTACTCCAATTTGTTATTATATTATGTTCAACAGATAAGCCTGCTTAGGAATGTATTCCCGATTATATACAAAAATACAAAATATTGTGTTTTAAAATATCAACATAATCCAGTAATGTAGTAAAATTTTAACTCCTAAAACAATACCAAAACAGCTTTTAAAAAGTAAAACAGGTCAATTCCTGGACAATAAAGCAAGGGAAAATTGCTTTTGAACAGAAGGCACTACAGATGGCTACAGTGATGCTTTGCTCATAAATCTCTATAGTATTTGGCTGACTGGTTCTAGGAACCAGTTACAATCTAACACAGTGGTTCTCAACCTTTTTAATGCCGCAACCCCAACCGGTCGTAAGTCGAGGACTAAACCGGTCGTAAGTCGAGGACTACCCAACCGGTTGTAAGTCAAGGACTTTCCCTGCCCGGGAGCACCGCGCATGCATGGTTCCGCCCCCTGCGCTGGCCGAGGCGTAGCTGGCAAGCGGCAGAGACGGAGCAGGCCGACCACCAGCTGGCCCAGCCCAAGGGAGGTAAGGCACCCGCCGGAAAAGGGGAAAAAATGGCGGACAAAAAAAATGGCGGACAAGCCTTGCTTGGTGACCCCCATGAAATGGTCGATCGACCCCAAATGGGGTCCCGACCCACAGGTTGAGAACCACTGATCTAACACAATGAAATATGACATAGAGAACTCTGAAACCATACCATTTATTTAGCCTTTCAACCTGTTCCTTTTATATACCTGAAATTGTCCAGGCAGCCTCTTCTCTTTTGTTACATGACCTTTTCCTACTTCAGTTATAGTTGTTGGTATTACTGGCTCTTGCTTGGCACCATGAACTAGATGAAGAAAACAGCAACTGAAGAAAAACAAACTTTTTTTCCTTCATACTGCATAAACAATTTGATTGATCACAACCATAAAATTATAATTAAATTACACTTCAAATCAGCTGTAATTAAAGATTTTAAACAGAATACAAATTATTTAAAAAAAATATTTCATGATTTGGAAAACTTTAGTGTAATGACCTCTGAAACCAGATTCTCCAAACATGTCACCTACATGCATTGAGATAATAATTTCCCATCTTCTCAGACAGTTATGTTTGTGTTGTTTCTTAAACCAAGTCTGAAAAGATGTTATTTTTACCACAAGGATTGGAGGAGCACAAAAAAAGGGAAACATCACAAAATCATGTAAATGTTGCAAAGTTGATTGGAAGACGCTAACTTGGTACAGTGTTTCTAATGCATTAAAACCATTCTAGTCTGTGAAAGGGAACAGGGTTAGAAGTATCTAATAGAACGGGGCTTTTCAACCTTTTCACCCATTGTACCACTTTAGGATATGGCAATATCCGAGTACCACCAGTCACCTAGCAAGATGTCAAAAACTTGATGATCAAAAAAAAAAAAAAGGAAAAAAGTGATGAAGTACAGATAGTCCTCGACTTACAACAGTTTGCTTAGTGACTGTTTGAAGTTACAATGGCACTGAAAAAAGTGCCCCCCCAAGCCACAGCTGAGCAAGACACCTGCCTGCCTGCCCAGCGGTGCCCGAGGTTTTCATTGTTGCGAGCATTTCTGTTGAGGATTGGCAGCGGGGGTGGGGTGGGGGTGTTTGGTTTTTATTCCCCTTGTCTGCTGGGTGGTTGCAGCAGGTTTTGGTCACTTCACATGACCCTGGGATACTGTGACCATCATAAATATGAATCAGTTGCCAAGCATCTGAATGTAAATCACAAGACCCTGGAGATGCTGCAACATTCCAGCTGATCGGTGCTTCTTCTGGGCTCAGCAGAAGCGCCAGGATCAGCGCCAAGCTCCAGCTGGAGCCTGGCGCTGATCCTGGTGCTTCCACTGAGCCCTGACAGCCCCGAAGCGCTGATCCTGGCGCTTCCGCTGAGCCCTGACAGCCTTGCAGCTCCAGCCATCTCTCGCTCAGGCTTGTGCAGTGCTGCCACCGGTTCAGCTCATTCCTCTTCCACGCTACTTTTCTAGGATGGTCGCGTACCACCTGCCAGGTGCCAATGTACCACAGGTGGTACCCGTACCACTGGTTGAAAAGCCCTGTAATAGAACTAAGCAAAAATCTTCCCTACAGGAAAGGATATAAATGATTTTAACATCTATGCGCAAGTATTACAAGTTAATCTGAAAAGGAACAGTACACAAAATGCTCTGATATGCTAAATAATTCAGTATCTGTACCTTTCCATACACAATTAAAATTCTATGAAATCTTTGTTTCATTTTCAGTTTCCTAGATGTGTTCAATGTTGAAAGAAATAAGGAATAATTGTAATATTCAACATTTAGACATTTGCTGAAAACAAAGGCAGTTTAACCCAAGAAAAAGTGAGAATCATCTGCATAACTATTTCACTGTTGCAACTCACAGGCAAGTTGCATCATCTTTTAGACTTAAAGTCAATATAATGAAAAAAAGGAATGGATGGGAAAAACCAAAACTAGAAGATCTGTTTAATTTCTCTCACACCATTTTGGACACAAAAATTGTTCAGTGATTACTTGTATTAATAAGAATAAAGCTGAATCAACTTACCATCAGGATCTTTGAAGGTCAGTGTGATGAACTTGCTAGCAACCATGAACATGAATATTACCCAAAAGCATGCAGCTAACAGCAGCCACCGGTGGTGCATGATGTCAGATATGAGCCATGTAACTTCTGTTAGTTTCTGCTTTTTAAAAGCCACAAAAATACATTAATGTGTACCCTTTTATTTATTTTATGAACAGTCTCTACAAATAACGAAAGATCTCTGAAATACAGAATACACTGTAAGGTGTCTAATACACAGCCTTTAAACTACCTATGGTGTTTGTCTTCTTGTTGTATTATTATTTTTGCAGAAAAGAGAAATCCATTTAGTTGCCCTAAATTTCAGTATGTTCTCATCTATATGGAGAATTAAAGAAATGTTCCTATATAACAAAGCAAAGTTTTAAATGCAATATATAGCAGCTTAGAGATTTCAGTGTAATTTTGCATGAATCGAGAAAAAAATGAGGTTCCCTTCTTTGTTATTAAGTTTACTGCATAACCATTCAAATTTAGCAATATGATTTGCCATCCTGAACATATATGAATAGGTTAATTTTAAAAATGAGAATTTATTTATAACTGCTGGAAGAAGCTTTAGCAATAGTATCAAAGGTTATAGAATTAGACTGCAAATGCTACTGAGCTCAGCTATTCAAATAAGCAAGCATATTTGATCAGGCATGACAAAAAAAATTCCCTAAATTTATTTTTCTAATTTTCCTACAATTGAAAGGTAACTCTGCAATTAATTTCAAAACTTTTTTCCCATATCAGGTAATTTTGAAAATACATACAGATGTGCTGTGTTTCTACAAATCAATATTCTTAAGAATAAATCAGTTTTTAATAAGCCCTATCAACACTGCTGTTTGCACAATGCTCGCTCACAACAAATTTGTAAAAGACAACAGCACAGAATTAAGAAGCCCAATTACCCTGCAATCATATATTACTCAGAATAAGCTGAATAGGACTCTGCTCAGTGAAGTGTGTATACAACAGCATAACTCACAATGCAGCTGAGGATCCTCATATATTATTATATGTGATCTATTTGTTAATAACAGAATACATTCTACTATAGGTGGATGATTATGTTACTTTTTTTCACACAAAAAACCTTTAAAACTGCCTAAACACTTGATGCATTTGATAGAAGCTACAGAAATTCTTTGGGGAAGTTGTGAACATTTCTTTGCAGTGACTGAGTAGTACCCACTACTTTTGTCCTCAAGTATCAATCCTTAGGCCTTTCATATCTAACAGGAGATGGAAGATGGCTTGTATTGGTTGATTATTCTTCACAAAGGTTCCAACATGTGGGAAAAGACCCCTGGCCAGGAATCAGTTCAGGATGCCTCCAGACTGGCCAGGGTCAAGCACCAGGTAGGGGGTGTTCAGACTTGGCCAGAACTGCTCAGCTGTGCCAGGGTAGCTGCCTCAGGAAATGCAGGAGGTCTGAAATAAAGCAAGGAGGAAGGTGGGGGCTGAGGGGATTGGAGTAAAGCCAACACAAAGCAGATAGTGATTCCTGAGATAGGCAGGTCAATTTATTTGTTTGTTTGTTTTAAATGTTACTCATGTTTCAAAGCAACTCTGGGTGGCTTAGAGTGTTAAAAACATTAAAATAAAAAAGACAAATATTTCTAAAACAATAAAAATGGAAATTACAATCAAAAATAGAATTATAGTTAAAAGATGGGGAAGGAGGGAGCCGGATGCACAGGGGGAGATGGGATTGTCTGTTAATTCACAACCAGTGTGATGCTTCCTGTTGGGTTCCCAAGCCATCTAGCAGAATCAGGTCTTCAGGCACTTACGGAAGGTCGAAAAGGTGGGAACCGACATCTGACCATCACCTCAGAGGGTCAGATGTTCCAAAAGGCAGGTGCCATGGCAGAGAAGACCCTTCTCCTGGACTCCGCCAGGCAGAATTCTTTGACTGACAGGGCCTGTAGCATGCCTCCTCTGCCGACACAGGTGGGGTGGGGTGCATATATTACATTGTCCTCAGCATAAGACAAAATTGAGTACTGGTGTGTATTTTATTAATAATTTGGCCTAATTATTTATATGAATCTTATAAAATAATCACCATTATTTTACCATCCACTGATATTAATTAATCTAATATGGATAAGGAAAAGACAACTGAAATTAATGTACTGTTTTTCTTTGTTTTCACCTAGAAAGCAACTTATCAATCTGAATGACAATTCCTCCCCCAAACACTTTTTTTCTCCAAACAGCAGCTTGGAGTAAGATTAATTGGTTTCTTTCCTTCAAAATAAAATTTATAGGGCTCTGAAACTATCAAAGGGTAAATTCTAAGTTCATGTTTATTTTCCAGTTTCTATTAATATACAGGTAGTCCTTGACTTATGACCAGTTGCTTAGCAACTGCTGGAAGTCACAATAACCCCCCCCAAAAGATACTTATGATCAAATTCTAGATTTCTGTCAGCTGGTCACATGATCATATTTTGGTGACTGTCAACTGGCCAACATTTACAGCCATTTCAAGTACCATGTGGTCACACAACTATGATTTACAATGTTTTTGCTGAAAATCATCATTTACTTCCAGTTTTCAGCAAAAATGCCTCATAACAAACAATAGGTTTGTGTAATGATCGTGGCATTTGCTTAACATATGCTGCAAAAAAGGTCATAAAATTGGGTTGGTTATGTCAGAGGTCACCAACCTTTTGAGCACCAGGGACCAGTTCCGTGGAGAGAGGTTTTTCTGCAGACTGGAGGGGGCGTGGTTTCATGTACTGCCTGCATCCCGTGGATGGGGCTTTCCTTGTTTGTGCGGCCCTGTGCCGGTCCATGGATCGGGGGTTGGGGACCCCTGGGTTATGTGATGTCTCACACTATAACCTTCATGGCTTACGACTGTTAATTGGCAGGCTTCATTATAGTTGCAAGTCAAGTACTATCTATAAAAAGACTCTTGGCTTTGGCCTAAAGACCAAATTGTATTTTCATATGGAAGCAAGTAGTTTGATGCAAAGGAGAGATTCTCCTTCACCACAGGACTTCCAGCTCCTCTCATGTTCTAGAGGCTGATTAAACAAAAATTAATACTATCTCTTCTCCTGCTTTACAGCATCAGGAAACTCCCATGTGGCTCACAGCTCAGCAGTCTCACTACCAGATTTTGACAAATGCCTAAATCTATGGGTCTAGCCATCAATCAAAATTTTCCTAGCCCACATTTGGAGGCAGAACTTGTGGACGTTTTTTCCTGTCAGATAGTGAGGTTTGCAGGTGATGGTGGAAAATAAAATCAAGTGAATCTAACAGTCAATTCCCCTAACTTGTCCTACAGTAAACCCCCATTAATTTGGGCAGCTATATAAATTTGATTAATGAATGAATAAATAACTGTAACAGTACTCATGAGGATTACTTAACATATATAGGCCCGGAGGAACATGCTTGTTACATACTCATGAGAAAGAACCTAATAAGTCATACGTGAGGAACTGGGATTAGACCCTAATACCACTGCATGTTATTGAATAGTCTGTTCTTACAGCACTATATTATTGTTCTTGTGTTTTTATTTTTGTGTGGGATTTATTTTATATTTTTCATGTGAGTCACCGAGATTCATTTTTAATTTCCCCAGAACGCAAAGTATATTTAATAAATACCTACTTATTTCGAACTTGAAAATCAACATATTTAGTGCCATTTTGTAAATAGTTTTTCATTTCAATTAGTACAGGCAATGGGATTTTTAAGGACAAATGAAAAAATAGTATTTCTGGTAGATTCTAGATGCAAAATGCATTAAGAAATCAATGAAAAAAAGACTACCAATGTGGCTTTGACTGTACTTCAGGGAACAATTACTTTGGAGTATGCAATGTCTATCACAAAAAGTTTTTCCAGCTTTTTTTTTTAATCAACCAATTTTCTGACAAAATTACCATCTAATTTATTTATTTCATAGGTTCTTGGATCATGCAATCAAAATAACATAATGAAACACTAACATTGATAGAAATATTAATATTGTACTCTTACTTCAATCACAACTAGCAAAGCTCTGAATTTCCTAGCAAACAAGCAAAGAAAAATTGGTAGACTATTAATTTTTTCATGATATTTTCACTCAGAATCAAATGATGTTCTCCTATTTTTGTCTTTGTGTGTCAAGGTCAAGTTCATTGTGTTAGAAAGCTACATTAAGACTGCATATTGAGCAAAAGAACAAGAGATCGTAGCATTTCAAAATAACTTTACTACAGTATATGCACAACTACACCAGTGTTTGGGGACAAACTTTCAGACATTTGATCATTTGGATTGTTCTCTTAGACAATAACATTTCTTAGTATAAAGGATTGTACAAAATATTTAGTTTCTCATCATCTAGTGGAGAGAAAACCCTACCAAAAAATGAGAAATATATGTCAATAAATATACTGCCAATTGCCTATTTTTCTTATCATTGGAAAGAACTTATTTACAGATCTATTCTGCCAACTCCTAGCAGAGTATAACTCCCTAGTATGTAACCAGATAAAAATAACAACTAGAAATATTCCTATGAAACTAAGAGTTGCAAGTAAAACTTTAACAGAATTCCAATCTTTTGATCAAAAAGCAAGCTTCCTAAAAACTAATAGTCTCATCCCATATTGGGGTGGGAATGTAGTATTACATAGGGGGGAACAGTGTCTGAAAAGGAACATTTCTATGGTACCTGATGGTGATAATCTCTAATCATGGGGATGTGTAGCTAATTTGTTCTACTGGATCTTATGGGGTGGGCATACATTACAGGGAAAAAGCAGCTTAAATCAGGAATGGCTTTAAATGTGTCAGTCAGCACTCTGAATTGTACCCAGCAGTTCAAGGTCAATTTGTGCATTCCTCAGAATTGTTATGTGGGTGGTGAGGTACACCATCAGCACCTGAGCTGCTGCAATCTGGACCAACTGTAGCTTTTAATGCTCTTTGAGGCAGATCCATGTACAGTGCATTGAACCAGTCCAACTGAGAGGTGATTAATGCACAAGTGACACAGAGTAATGTCTGCTTTCCCAGTTTATTGCTGCTTAAGATGGAATTACTACTGTATGTATAAAGGCCCTCTTTCCCACAGCTGCCACCTACTCTTTGAGATCTTCAAATTGTGAACATCTGGGGAGCACAACGCTGTTCAGAATAGTTTCATACTGAATAGGAACAAGGAGCATATCAAGTCCTGCAGTAATCCCCATGGCTCGATCTCTGCCCCCACAATTGCTTCTATCCCTATATAATATAGTGCTCCCCATTCTTGATGCTTGGAGAATGTCAGAATAATAACAAGAAGGCACTGAAAGCTGCTGAGATAAAGTAGGATCAGAAGGATCAACTTTCCTGTCCCACCAGAAATCACTGATATTGAGAGCAATGCCTTTTCTATGCTGAACTAAAAGTGAAATGGGTCCAAACGATCTGCTTCTCTTGGATCTCTGAAGTTCAGGGCAAAAATGTGCTGTATAACCTTGCCCCCAAAGAGGAAGTTGGAAATTAAATAATAATTATCCAGTATATCAGAGTTGAGTGATGGCTTCCTGAGGAGGCATAATATCCCTCTTTCAAAATAAAACATTAACACTCCTCTGAAGGAGTGTTACTACCATTCTGATTCAGCGTTCAGTCATTACCTGGAGGCCTTTATTAACTAGGAGAACTTATATACTGAGCTGATACAGATAAACAGGCAGTCCTTGCTTACTTTAGAGACCATTCAAAATTACAATGGTGTAAAAAAATCCAAAGCTCTCTGACCAATTCTCACATTTATAATTGTCACTGTGTCCCACAGTCACATGATTATCATTTGTGTGCTTTCCAAGTGACTTGTGACAAGCAAAATTAGTGGAGAATGTGGAAGTAAAATTATAAGTTGTGGGTTGCAATTGTGGTCTCTAAGCAAGATTTACCTGTATTACAGAGAACCCTCTATACTTCCTTAAGATTCAAAATATCAAACTCATCTCAGATAACTTTGCGAGATGAGACTTCATCTTCTCTGGACCTAACTAGCTGGCATCAAGCTGAACAATTTGAGCACTTTACAGCAATTGTATTTAATTAACAAATTGTTTAATCTGTAATTTCCCAATATTGAATATGCCCTTTTTCACAATTATAGCACACTGAGTGTGGGAAACTGAAGATTCCTTTCCTGACCAAGTCAGCCAATTTTGGGCTTTAGGACATATGTCAAGCATTTGTAGAAAAGGGCAAATCTGATTGTTAACTATCAAACTCTACCTATTTGGTTAGTTTATGTTTCAATGTAATGTGCAAATCCAGAAAATGGGTCAATTCAATCAGGTAAAAACATGGTTTGCCAATAGTCAATGAAGTGTTCTAAAATTATAAATCAGTTTACATTTTGACTGCATATTTAGGCCATGACGTTTATGTAAAAAAATTTGTTACAGCCGAAATGGACTTATAGCAGGTTTCTTTAACACGCTTTAAATAAGTTGCGTTCTCTCTGAACCACAAAGACTTTCATCTAATACCACAAAGACTTTCATCTAATACGTTGCTTAAAGCCAGACCGTGTGGACAGTTGGTGGTTCGCTGTATAACGGGAACTCGGAAAACTAGGTTGAGAAAGCAATGGTTGAATCCACAGTAGGTAAGCGTGTGACGCGAAGACACCGATGCCCGCTCCCAGGGACTTAACAATTATGCCCGCCATCCGCTCCCCCCTCCCCGCATACGGAGCTTGAGAAACCAATACTTACTCCCGAGGATGTGTCAAACGAGCCAATCCTTTTGGGGCCCAAGAGGAACCATTTATTTGCCCACGGCCGAAGGCCAGCGCTTCTAGAGGGAGGCCTTCGTGCAACGCGCCTCCCTTGGGTTACATCGCAGATGGGCTCCTGTCGCCGCCGGGGATCGCGAGCTGAACAGCCTCTTCCCCGGGCCGCAGTTGCTCAGCAACGCAGCACCGCGTCTGCCTAACGCATTGTGCTTGTCGCCTTTTTCCAGGGCCGCCCTGATAGCGTTACCGGCTGAGCACCGAAAGAGCCTCGCTTCAGCCGACTACAGGGACAGCCAACATCGGCTGCAGCTGTAATTGCAGCTGCATCGCCCTTGGCTCGCCTCGCCTCGCCTCCGCGGCTTCCACCAGCAACAAGGCCACCAGCCTGAGTGTTTCCTTTAGCGCCGGTTGCCTGGCCGTGCCGAAACACCACCAACCACTGCCTTCATTTCCTCGCTGCCTCCAAAGTAGCTCCGCTGCACCTTTCTCTGCGCTGCCTCCCGGGGCAGGCAGTCTGGCCTCCGAGGAGGCGGGGAAGGAAGGGGGAGAGGGAGAAAGCGGCCGCCAACCAGATGGGGCTCCCGGCGGGAGGAGGAAAACGTCTTAGGGTACTGCGCTGACTCAGCCTCGAAAGGGGGGGGGGCGAAGCAAGGAGGAAAAGCCGGCATCCTATTCAGTGGAAGGCCAGAAGGAGAAGATCTTCAAATGCTGTTCCGCCATCTGGACGGAAGCAGGCTGGAGACAAATATCGCTTAAATCGGTTTCGTTTGATAGTGAAGTAAAAGGCTGACTAATAATAGCTTTCCTCAGAAATGGCGTTATATGCGCCTCAAGAGTGATTTCTAGTATTGAAGCCTGGAATCATGTTGCGTTTAGTTAACCACAATCTTCCGGCTTCTGCATCGGGCCTACAGTTTGATACCTGTTTCATTTTGGACCTAACCTGTTTTGAAAGCTGAGGTGGAAAGCTATGATCCGCTCCCATCCCGGTTAGCTGAGGCTTACAGTAACAGATGCTACCGGTACACACACACAAGATTTAGATAGATAATCTTTATTGTCATTTTTTACTGTGGGCACAATGGCAGACCTTAAAAATGAAATTTAGTTGCTTGCTCTCAAAGTGTACGCATACATAACACATTTAAACATACTATACCATTTCAGACAAATGGCTGTCCAATCTCTTCTTTTCCTCATAACAAATTTTTATTAGTTTTCTAGTTTTACAATTGAGTATTTGGAAAGCAACATGGTGATTGGGTTAGTCAATAATTCAGTAACTTGAATATTCTTGGTTTTATTATAATCAGTTGATAATGAGGTGGCGTATGGGTCAAAGAGTTGGTATTACTTTACAGGATGCAAATTTGATGAAACAGATTAAAGATCCATCTCAAGCTCATATTAAAAGAATTTATAATGTACTGATTGAGTTGGATTCAGAAACAGAATTGGTTAAGGATTGTATGATAAAATGGGCGCAAAATATACAAGAACCAATTTTATTGGACACATGGGAGATAATTTGGGTTAGAAATGTAAAATTTACTCAAGCTCAAAACCTAAGGGAAAATTTTTATAAAATGTTTNGACTTGGATGCAAAAGAAATGGAATTGATGTTGAACTTTATAACTGCTGCAAGACTACTAGTAGCTCAATATTGGAAAACGGAACGTTTACCCACTATAGAAGAATGGTCACTTAAAGTCTCGAACTTAGCAGAAATGGCCAAGATTTCCGCTTATGTGAAGGATTATTCACAAGAAAGATATATTTTGGTTTGGAGAAAATGGATAGATTATATTGAGCGTAAATATGGGACCAAAAATATCATTTGGTTTTTGAGTGAATTTTAGAGTATTATTGTTGTATAAAGGTTAGAATAGTTTATTTAGTACTATTTTTAATTATTAAAGTGATGTTATTACTATTGTTTTTAATAACTGTATATTTGTTTAAAAGAGAGTTAAAGGAGGTTATAGATATGTTATTTTAATAGTTGATTAATGTTAGTTGAGTATGATTATTTTATTGTTAACCCTGTGATTGGCACTGGGAAGTGAGGGAGGAGGGAGGGGGAGTGGAAGGGTGGATTAGGGAAGGGGGGATTTATATTGTAAAACTTTATAAAATTTTCAATTAAAAAAAATAATAATAATTCAGTAACATCTTTAATACATATCTCAGATTACATCATCTAAAATTCCTTCTCTATTTCCCTTAACATTTGCTATAGCATATTTAAGCTAGTAAATTTCTAATTATATCAAACTCAATTAAAACACTTATCAATATGTTTTTACTTATACATATCCATATCCTGTTTTTAAGTTTTACCTAATTTTAATATTTAATTGCAATATTCCAATTTAACCTTTAATATCCATAATATTTAATTTTCAGGTAGCCCAAATTTCCTTTATTTCACTACATAGAAGATATACTATCTAAAATACAGATATTACTTACGTAAATATATTCTTATTTTATTTCATAAACATTTTCTATTTCTCACCCTAGTACATCACCACAATAATGGAGTATCCTTTATTATCCTTTATTATTATTATTTATTAAAACGACCAACTATTTAGTGAACAGGGTATGGAGTGTTGCTATTAATGAAACTCCATATTACATGTTGTATGGAAGGAAACCTTCATTAGCTCACCTAAGGACATTTGGCAGTTATGCCTGGGTGCATATTCCCAAAGGCACCAGAAGGAAAGGACAGAAAAAGGCCAGGAAACGTAGGTTTGTTGGATATGAGCCAGGTTCCAAGGGATATAGATTTTCAGATGGAACAAGGAAAGTTGTGATATCAAGGTTTGACAGTTTCACAGAGCAAAATAATTGGAACAGGGTGCATGCTTATCAAGTCCTGCCTTATTCCATGCAAAGGTGTTTTCCTCACGAGTAAGCGGTTGAGCAGTATTCACGGAGGCTGGGACAGAACAGTTTGCCTTTGTCCCTTTACCCCCTTTACCATGGAGCAGTTATGTGCAGAGAATACCCAGCTCTCCCAACAGCTGGCTTTGCTGACAGCTCACGTTGCTCAGCTTCAAGCTCCTGCTGCTTCACAATCCCAGCAGAAGTGTCCAGTAGCAGTGTCTGATGAATTCGATGGCACTCTGTATATATTTCCAGCTTTTTTGGGACAATGCCAGTTCTTTATCAGCCTGAGAGTGGCAGATTTCCCCACTGATCAAGATAAAGTGGGGTTTATGATGAGCCTCCTATTTGGCCCTGCGGCCCATTGGGCCACACCCCTGTTGGTTCAGCCTAGTCTGTTGTTTGATAACTTTGGGGGGTTTGTGACTACATTAAGACGCAGACCGCTACCAGACACCTGAAAGCTCTGAAGCAGGGCTGACGCCCTTTACAGGGATATATCAGTGAGTTTAGGCTGCTTAGCCAGGATTCGGCCTGGAATGAAGCTGCACTCATGGACGCTTTCCAGGATGGCTTATTGGAGGAGCTGTTGGACAAGCTGGCCCGTGTCGATGTACCCCTAGACCTCAATGGGTTGATCCATCTCTGTTTGCAGATCGACGCTCAGCTGTAATAGCCATAGGAGTCGTCGTGCTTCCCCAGAGACCTGGGCAACCCCAGTTATGCGTCAGATTCCAGTTTTGCGGGAAGCGCCTATGGAGTTAGCTGCTGCCAGGCCTCACCTATCAGTGGCAGAAATGAATAGACGATGTTCAGGGGGGTTGTGTTTCTACTGTGGGGAACCTGGGCATTTGGCTGCATCCTATCCCAAGAAGCGACGAGGAGTGTCGGCTACTGGGCCTGCCCTGCGAAAGCAACCTCATCTGTCAGGAAACGCCCCGAGCCCGATCTAAAAGGTGTTTTGGTTCGGGCTTCCCCTAACACTGAGCGACGTCCATCAGATGTGGCACTCGGACCCCCACGGCATTTGATATTGGTGGTACACTTGATCCTCTCTGGTAGGCCCCAGGGGATTCCGGTATATGCCTTGATCGATTCTGGGACCACCATGAACTTTATGGATGCTGCGTTTGTGGCCAAATGGGCTGTTCCCCAATGCCCGGTGGAACCGCCTCTGTTAGTGGAGAATATTGATGGCTGATTGCTCCTGTCTGGACCCATTAAGGCCGCCACGCAACCGTTGGGTATGGCCCGTGGTGGCAAACCTAAGGCACGTGTGCCACAGGTGGCATGCAGTGCCGTCCCTATGGGCACGCACATCATCACCCCAGAGGGACACGGGGCCAGGCTCCTCCCCTCCCCCTCTCCATGTGCACCAGTGCTTTCACTCTTTCTCTGCACCAGGAGTCAGGGAGCAGTTGCAAGAACTGGGCAGGGAGAGTTGAGAAGCCAGAAGTGGCGCAGAGAAAGAGGTGTCGAGATGAGCTCAAGGGCCAGGGAGGGAATGGGGAAAAAGATCGCTCTTGCCATGATCTCCCTTCTGGCCACTGAGAAGCCTGGCAGCATGGCTTGGCACAGCTACACCGGGAAACTCCAATGCAAGTGTTTCAGCACTCCCCAGGTTTTAGTGCGGCAACGGGACAAAACTCAGCAAAGCGTTGAATTCTCTTTGGGTGGGTTTGTGCTGCCTTTGCAAGAATGGCTGCTCCCCTCCACCTCCCCATCTCCCCTTAGCTAAGGGGCACTGTGGCATGGGCAGCTGGGGAAGGGGAGGCCCGGCTTCTCTCGGGGCCAAATTAAGCGCATGTTGGAAGGGGAACCTCTGAGTCAAAGGCAGCCAAAGTTTGCCCTCCAGCTTGGGAGAGGAGCTCCTTCCTTTCTGCATGGAGCAGCTCCTGCCTCCCGCAGCAAAACTCTGCAGGTGTGAGAATCGCGGAGTTTAGGCGAGTAAAAGGTGCAAGATGATTGAAAGCCCTTATGATTTTAGGGGGGCAGTGGAGGGGGAAAGGCAGTGCGGAAAGTTTGGGCAGGGCGATCCGTGCAGGGGGTGGGGGGGAAACGGCGGCGGCAGCAGGGC
>NW_015386808.1:416746-436145 GCF_001527695.2 Protobothrops mucrosquamatus
TCCTGAAAGCTTCCCACAAAGTCAGTGGGGAAGCTGGCAGAAGTCAGAAGATGATTCTACCTTCCACTGCTTTTTTGCCTACTCATGGTCATTCTGTTTCTCTGTTTAAGTAAGGAAATATCTCTGAAAGGATGATCCAACAGATCATGGGTTTTCTTCTTTCGGCTAAAGAAGAAACTATTAAAGGAATAGAGATATCAAGTTTAATGTAATTTTTAATTTATTTATTAAATTTATATGTTGCCCATTTCACTACTAGAACTCCACATGTCTAATTCCATACCAGTGGGGTATACCTGTTGAATTACAAATAATAACTTGCTTCCTTTTTGTTTTTTTAATATATACTATACAGTGAAACCCTCAAGTAACCTTAAAGTGGAATTAATAACAGTCAGGTTTTAAAAATAACAATAAAAATAACAGTCAGGTTTTAAAAACACTGTATTTCTCTATTGATATGAAATTCAGAATGAATTGTCTATTAAAATTTATTGTTAACAATATTATTCTATGTTTATTGTTTGTTTATTGTCTGAGACTAGTTTTAATACTCAGATTGTTTCTAAAGATATAGCTAAAAGAACAATATAATTGATTTATATTGTCCTCCCCTTTTATATATTCCTTTGAAGACCTTGCACTGGGATTAAATCATGTCTAGGTATGAGTGTGTGTCTCTGTGATTAGATTATCCAACCAATCCTGGGTTAGATTCAAACTTATTTATATTCAGTAAAGAGCCACTGAAATAATTGGAACTTTATTATTACTAATATAGAAACTGATTTCAGTGTCTGTTGCAAGTATGATTAAGTCTGTATTCAATTCCCCTGCTGGGACTGCTTATTTGAACCACACTATTTCACCAGAAAATTATAGAGGCACTTCCCCTTCCCACCTAGCTATGTCCTAATTCCCCTCTCCTCTCTGTCCTTTTAAGGGCCTTTCATTCTGCGTATAGAGATCTAACTAATTGGTAGACTTGCTGAGAGTTGATGGGGGAAAACCTTACTTCTTAAATAAAGACACAGCATGAAGCTTAATGAGAAAACTAGGATACTGTGAGGTTCTGATTGGTTCTTTTTTCAGTGTTGCAAATAAAGATGTCTCTCGAGTTTAGACTAGGCATAGAAAAGTTAGTAGCAACCTGGCTGCTTCGTGAACTTGAATTGGCAATACAGAAAAGTTTGGGTTTTTGATTTGGTGGATGAAAATGAAACAGTCATTTTCTCTTTTCCCTTTGCTCTTTGTGATCTGCTTTTGCACAGGACAATTCACTTCAGGTAAGAATCATTCTTGCTCCATATTGATTTTAAGATGTTTGTGTATTGGCCCAACTCTTTGAGTGATTTACTGTACAAATTAAAACCACTTTGCAGATATCCTGTCTGTGTAATGTGTGCTTTTTATTTCTCTAAGGTTTTTTTTAAAGATTTTAATCACAGCTTTATAAGTCAAAGACCTAAAATGGAATTCTTGTTTTAAGAACTTTATCATAAGAGATACAACTCTTGTACTAAATAAATGAAACACTGCTTTTCCTTGACTCATAGTTAGTATTTAGAGAGAGAGAGATCGCTTCTAAACTTTGGCTGCAGACTTCCTATAACTTTGTATATCTCTGAGCTATCCAAGGTCCTAAATAGAACATGGTAGCCATGTCCTTTTCTATGGAGAATTTTTTAGATAGAAGTTTTGGTTGAAACAATTCATGAACGTTAATTAATTAAAACCAGACCACAAGTCTTTAAAGTCAGTATGCATTCATATGTGAGGATGTATTCTCTTTCTCTTCTTCCTTCTCAATTACATAATATTGGCTTTTTTTGTCATCCCAATTTAAAGGTTTTTGTTCTTTTATAAGTGAGGGTGGGAGTTAATCACAGAATGAACTTTTTAAATGCTAAATTCAAATTTAAAGTTCTAGGAAAGGAAGTGATATAATTCTCTGATCAAAGGATTTTGTTTGATCTATAATATACAAGTTTCTTCAGGAGTATATGCATTTTCTTTATGTTAATTCAGATTAAATTAGTCAAATTCTTACTTATTATTTCATTTTAACAGGATTTCCTCAGACTTTTGCCCGCTATCAGGATGAATCAAATGTTCCTAAAAATGAGGTATATAACATTTAACATATTTTCCATGTCTCTGCCAGAAAAATATAAATAATAGGATATCCATGAAAAATATGTATTCTACTGCAGTTAGAGAGGAAAGGCCATGTACAGTAGTGTTTGCTGTATGCAAATGCATGTAAATAAATGAATTGTTATAGGAGCAAAGTATACAAATGTGGACTACATATGAACTAATGTTAGCACTTGTAAATATAATCTTTTGCACAAGTTTTTATCTAGATTAGAAGTTTCTTTTTTTGTACGTTTGCTCTAGAAACTGGCACAATGTTTCAGTCAGAACTCTTTGAACAACCTCAGGTAAAAATGTATAATTAATTTAGAATTATAGAGTGTTCAGCAATGTTGATGCATTCAAAAAATGTGTACATATTCACCCACATACTATTAATTTTTTTTCTATAAAGCTCTTTCAAGCAAATAATCCATGTAAATTATTTGTCCTTCTCTAATGCTGAAACTTAAAACACTTGTTTTTTCTTAACCTATCCATACATATAAAATTAGTTTATATTAACTAACTACAATTTCCAATCTATCTACCATTTGAATATGGGTATTTCTAATCAGCTAACATTGTTGGAACCACAATTCTATATAAAAGAAGTAGTGTGAAAATAACACAATATAAGGAATAATCTAACAGTCATAGTGTCTGTGAGTACAAAAAGTAATTTTAAATTTAAAAGTATTAAAAGTTATTTATTTACTTTAAACTCTTCTTTGACTGTCTGACAACTATTGGCTACTTTATAGATCATACATCTGAAAAGTTATCTATTGTAAACCTATACATTCCACTACTATGTGTTTTAACATTCCAGTCTATTTTTATAGTGATCATGCAACAGGTAAAGGATGAATAATTAATGTGTTTCACATTTTAAACTGTTGCTTCACAATACTTTTTTATAATGTTATGTTCATAAATGATGCCATAAAGTGTAGGAAATGGCAAAATATTTATTAATAAGCAACTGTGAGAATTATCAAAAATAATGTAAATGTTTTGGATTTGACTTTCTTATTAATATATATACTGCTCACAAAAATAAAGGGAACGCAAACCCCTTCAGTTCCATGGTAAAATGTTCCCTTTATTTTTGTGAGCAGTATATTAATTTAACACTCATGTCACTAAAATTAGTTAAAAAGTTCTTTGTATTTTTTTTAAAAAGCTTATATAATAATATATTATAGTCATTCTGAAGTACTCTCCCTTTGATCAGTTTGAACCATAATTCTCAAAATTTCTAGTTCTCATGGATGGATGATAATATTTCAGGGAAGATTGAGGTCAAGTCATATCATCAACAGCAGAATTATTTCTGAAATACATTTTCCCTGCAGATTTCCAGTGCACTTTTGGATTTTTGTAACTCCATGTTTGACAGCTTGCAGATAGATGAGGTAAGGTGATTTCTCCTTGCAAACGGTACCATAGTATTTTGTTGGTAGTAGTTATTATTAATCTAATATGATCATCATTATCCTTCCTAGGAAAATAATCAGGAATTGTATAAAAGAGTGAGTATTTATTTTTTAAATAGAATTGATATGCATATTTTAATTGAAACAATATAAGATACTAAAATAGCTCTTTTTATGCAGTTTTTATTTCACTACTCTAGAGCTCAAGACCCAACATATCCACTTAAAACAGGGGTTAGTACTTTTAACATATTCATTTGTTATACATTTTTAACATACAAAAGAGTATGCAAAGAAATGTACAATAACATATATCTCTTCACTGTATTTATAACTCCTTTAAGCAGCATGTCAATAAAGTAAAATAAAAGGGATCTTCCATGGATGTTTTCAAAGTGGGGGCAAATTACAAAATGGGTGTTGTGACATTGCAATGTAAACTCTTTCCCTTTTAATCCAAGTTTTGGTTTTACCTGCTGGTAAGCAAAGGAAAGGGCTTTTCATGTGATGGCAGAGGGCATTTTTCGTTATTTTGATGAACTCTTGATATGCTGCAGATGCCTGATGTCTTCTGAAATTTATATTCTAATTTCAGGATCTAAAAAAAATATCAAAGCATTAGTTTCATGAGCCAAATGGATTTTGGATTACAAACAATGGCATAAATTTCTGTTTATCAAAAGCTTTCTGTAATATAATATGCAGAATAAAGCCCCTTGCACCTTGTTCAAAACATTCTTTAGATTCTCCTTTCTAATGATTCATAACTGTATCCACATGCATTCAATATTATCAGTCACTACCTATATCATTAATATCTGTCAATAATAAAAAGAATAATTTGGCTAGTATGGTGATTACTGTGCTGGTGATAAAAGAAGCAATAAACACTGGCCTTATATAAGTTTTCAAGTGGTTCAGCTAAAGGCAGAGACCAAATGTAAGCGAGATAGATAGAAACATAGCACAAACAAGACATCCAGACTCAAAAGTACTGTAATATGCAGCTTCATCCTCAGGTGGGCTCAGATTTATCTGCATGCAACTCTTGTCCCCAGTCAATATGTCTGTTTCAGACTTCTGAAAGGCTCCAGTTTATGGATAGTTACATTAGAAATATTCATGCATCAAACCAGTTAGCTGGTATCTAGATTTTAGATATTACTTGTTCTAATATTCTAATATCTAAAATAGCATTCACAATATCTTTTTGTTATAGTCATTCCCTCTGCATCCTTTAATGAGCCTTGCTCCAAAGCTCTCGGACAGAAGAAAGAAAAGATTCCTTAATCCAGTATGCATTCACATATTCCATATTACTTTGTGTCTTTTAATTTACATTTCCTTTTTTTTAGCCATTGTGTCAAGTGATCAAGTTGTGAGCAATTACTAAAGAAAAATACAATTCCCTTCCCTTCTTTGATTTTTTTCTTTCTACATTCCATCCTTTCTATTTCACCCATTCTTTTTCATATTTCACTTTGTTGTTTATTTAAACTCAGTCACAACAATAAATGTAGATATGCCTATTATGAATAGTGGCCAATTCTAAACTTAGGCATTGCATCTTGACAGTATCTTCATGCTGGAGGCTTTAAATCCAGATATTGCCCATGTTCGATTTTGTTTGTTGGCACAGGAGTATGATGCCCTGTGTTTTCATGATATGATGGAATACTTGTCTAAAGTGAGTTGGAATAATTATCAACTGGCAACCAGTTCAGTAAATAAAAATGATCAATTATAACTTGTGACTGGGTTAAAATTCAGTAAATAATAGAGAGAGATAGGGCAAAAATCCTAGCACAAATAAAAGAATATAAGATATGACTGCTGTTTGAGATTTCTGTTATGTTCAGGAGTATGTCTGTGCCATTTTGGTTTAAGAGACCAAAGCATGTTTGTATAATGGAACCATCTACTAACAACTACTAACAGGATATAAAATTGAAGGCATTTAGTCAGACGATAAAATTCACATGTGTTCTCTCCTGCAGGAATTGCAGATTGCTGCAGCAGAATTCATGAAAAAGGTAATGTTAAAAATGCAGATATTACTGTTGTATATGAATATTATTGCCAATTCTCAACTTTTTGATGGGAATTTGGATTGATAGATCACACTGTCAACTATCTCAGTCAGCAAATTAAAGATACAGATGCCAGGAAGCATGTTTTCTATTGCATATGAGACCTCTGAATCTTATACCATCTGTCATAACTTGCAGCCTATTGTTGTGTGTGAATAATAATAATAATAATAATAATAATAATAATAATAATAATAATAATAATAATAATAAAGTTGGAAGGGACCTTGGAGGTCATCGAGTCCAACCCCCTGCTCAGGCAGGAACCCTATACCATTTCAGACAAATGGCTGTCCAGTCTCTTCTTAAAAACTTCCAGTGTTGGAGCATTCACCACTTCTGGAGGCAGGTTGTTCCATTGGTTAATTGTTCTAACTGTCAGGAAGTTTCTCCTTAGTTCTAAGTTGCTTCTCTCCTTGATCAGTTTCCATCCGTTGCTTCTTGTCCTGCCTTCAGGCGCCTTGGAGAATAGCTTGACTCCCTCTTCTTTGCGGCAGCCCCTGAGATATTGGAACACTGCTATCATGTCCCCCCTCGTCCTTCTCTTCGTTAAACTAGACATACCCAATTCCAGCAACCGTTTCTTATATGTTTTAGCCTCCAGTCCCCTAATCATCTTTGTTGGGCTATAGGATGAAGACTTGCAGTTCCAAAATGTTTGTTACGACCTTCAGCTCCTCTGCAGTATTTGTAATTTTTAATATGTCAGAGGGAAAAATATTACTCTGGATGGCACACAACAATCAGATAAAAACCACAAATATAAAAATAAGAGATATAAAAAAATAAAAATCTACATTAAGAAATAAATAGTATAAAAACAAATATATAAACCCCCAAGCCAAGAGAAGGTAAAAATGACCTCCTCAGCAATGGAACCATCTAAGCAAATTTCCCATTCCTAACATAAACAGGTCTTGAGGGCCTTCTGGAATATCAGGAGAGCTAATCTAATTTTGAAGGGAAGAATATTCCATTAAGGTGAGCACCATGGCAGAGAAGACACATCTCCCGGGACTCACAAAATGTAAATCCCTAGCTGATGGTAACTGCAGCATGCTTTCTCTGACAGTTCTAATAGGACAAGCTGAAGTAACTGGTGAGACAAATAGCCTCAGTCCATGCCATGAAGTGTTTTAAAGTTTAAAACAAGCATCTTGAATAGGACCCAGAAACAAACTGGCAACCAATGTAGTGTAATATGCACTGTTCTAGAGCACACATAATTGTGACCACTGTCCTCATTTGGAGGGAAGGGGGAAAGGAGAGGGAGAGGGAGGGAAAGGGAGGGAGGGAGGGAGGGAGGGAGGGAGGGAGAGAGAGAGAGAGAGAGAGAGAGAGAGAGAGAGAGAGAGAGAGAGAGAGATGTACAGTATATACATATACACTTGGGTATTGGGTATTGTTTTAAGTAGACTTGCAGATGATTGTGGTGCTAACGTCTGTTGCTGGGACATATATTCTTTGGGCTCTGATTCCCTATAGAATTGTCTTCTTCCTGAAATCTGGAATCCCTTTAAAGTGACTTACAACTTCATGCTTCTGTCACACACAGTATAACATTTGAGAACTGTTCACTTATACTGAGTTTTGAAGTATTTTATTAAATCTCTCTTATTTATTTTATTTTACAGGATGGTTTGGATGATTTAGGACGATCCTTATTTCTTTTCAGGGTATTAATTTTTCTGTTTCCTTTTAAGAAGAAATTTGACTTTGAGTTACATATTTGACTTGGAGACCATATTTATAGGTTATAACAAGTCTATAATAAACCCTACACAAATGAATTTCTGTTCCCCAAAATTAAATAGCTAGAATATTGTACTAATTAAAAGCTTAATGAGGAATAAAATAGCCTAGGCAAGAAAACCAATTAAAATATTTCTGTACATAATAGCAAAATATAATTATGTTTAGTAGTCTCTCTTTTGAAATTCACTGAGGAAGAAGCCAAAATAAGTATTACCTTGTATTAGTTCAATCCTAATATTGCATTCTCATTATTTCAGTGGAATAAATGATACGGGAGTATACAATAGGATGGTGAAGGAGGGATTAATTGAAGCATAGACCTATCTTTCTTATTACCTAGTGCCTAATTTTATTGCAAATTTAGTACAAAGATTTTTTTCCCACTGGTATCTCATAAGGAATACTATCAAGCACCATCTTATTATTCATTTTCAGCCTAGAAATGGCAGAACTATTGATACTGATGAACAATAGGCCACTAGAAGGTGATTTTTATTTATTTATAAGTATAATATTTCTTTATTCATATAGTAACATGCTTTGTTTCCTTGGAAATGTTCTCATAAGATGCAGCTTGGAACAATGTGTTTATTTAGCCCTTGTAGCATTTTCATTGGCCATTGTAATCGTCCTGCATGAATCATTTTTAATAGCATCATCTGTATGATCTATATGATCATACATATTAAGGCCATTCCTACCTATAATGCAGCGGTTCTCAACCTATGGGTCGCGACCCCATTTGGAGTCGATCGACCATTTCACGGGGGTCGCCAAGCAAGGCTGTCCGCCATTTTTTCCCCCTTTTCTGGCAGGTGCCTTACCTCCCTTGAGCTGGGCCAGCTGGTGGTCGGCCTGCTCCGTCTCTGCCGCTTGCCAGCTACGCCTCGGCCGGCGCAGGGGGCGGAACCACGCATGTGCGGTGCTCCCGGGCAGGGAAAGTCCTCGACTTACGACCGGTTGGGTAGTCCTCGACTTACAACCGGTTTAGTCCTCGACTTACAACCGGTTTAGTCCTCGACTTACGACCGGTTGGGGGTTGCGGCATTAAAAAGGTTGAGAACCACTGCTATAATGTATTATTCATGTTGCTTATGTCTGTCTTATTCATCAGGAGGAGCTGTTGGCACTGCTATGCTATGCTTCTCTTTGCTTTAGCAATATGCTGGCTTTGTTACACTTCACACCTTTTATTTATTTATTTATTTATTTAATTTTCTTCTCTCAACAGAAAACTCTATACCATAATCATTTATGTGAGTTGATGTTTTGCTATGCATGCTTACTACTAAGTAGCTTTAGTCTGTAGAAAGCAGGGTTTCTAAAACCTTCTGTGCCATATCGAAACTAAGAATGCTGCATGGAATTGTTATCAAGTCATCAGGAGTTGAGCTTCATTTGAAGAAAGTCTATTTACTTTATTGATGTTATTTATTTTTTCCTCCTAAAACTAATTATTGAAAATATGGACCATTTCCAAAAGCAGCATAGGCTGAATCTGGCCCAAGGTGGATATAATTTAGGGGTTCTTAATCCGTCCTTTAAGGATATTAATCCTTATTTTTTGTAGTAGTTTGTCTGCTAGAACTGTCATAAAATTAAGGGACTGAACCACTGGTGTCAATTCCAAATAAAATTAAGAAATAATATGATTTGATTTCAGCTCTGCTTTATGACTTCTAAGCTGAACTCTCCTTCATATGCATGTCACAATCTTGGTAAACAAACTGATATCTCATCAGAGATTTCTAGTGTAAATAGTGGTACTTTTTGATATGGAAGTGTGTTTGGATTATTTTAAGTATTTATATTCCTCTAAAGCAGACATGTCAAACTCGCGACGTCACGTGATGTCGCACAACGTATCAGGACGGTTTTGCCATTGCCAGCAATGGGGTGGGTGCGGCTTCCAGATGACGCATCCAGCCTGCGGGCCGGCAGTTTGACACCCCTGCTCTAAAGACTGAACATATTTTAAAATGTAATTCCTTTCAGATTTCTACAGAAGATATATCCATGTTTGGCTGATTTGCTCCATCAGTTTATACTATGAAAAAAGATGTATGTCTATGAATATTAAGAGAGATTGTTCTGTATCATGTGAAATCACGTACAATAAATTTGCAGCTATATATTTTGTTTGAAAAATTTGTGTGGGTGCTCATAGACAATCTTTTCAGTTTCTCTTCATTTCTAAATTACCGGTAGTTACTATAAAGATTTGCATATGACCTATTCAACAAATTACTCAGAACTAAAAATCAAATTTAAAGTTGGCTAACCTGAATAATGTGAAATTTAGAAGATAAAAGTGAATATTCACTGTGTTACAATCCAATATATCATGCTTTTTCCATTTTAAGTTCTAATTCAATGGCAAAAGCTATCACATTAAAGTAATGAGATCACTTAAAAGGAAATTTGCATTCTTCTTTGAAAACATTTATTTAAGTTGCACAAAAATGCTATTGAATATAAAATAATTATATAGTCTCTTTTTAATGCAGTCTGGAGATATATACAAGGTGCAAGCCCTTTCTCCATTCCCGAGGAAACAGACTACTCTAAAAAGACATAAAGAAAATCAAGCATTAGGGACATATGGGTAGATAAATCAGGGAAAGATAAAAGCCTGAAAAATTACAAAAATACAGTGCTTAGGCTGACCACATGATGTTGCATGTCTGCTATAAATGAATGCTTTTTACTTGTAAGACAAATGTGAAATATGATATTATACTCTGCCAAGATTATATATAAAATTAGTGTCTTCCTGCCTAGCTTGAAATAATGCAGAGCTGAGAATACACGTTATAACATAGAACATAAAGTAGAATAATGAGATTGAAATGGACCTTGGAGGTCTTCAAGTCCAATTCTCTGCTCAAGCAGGAAATCCTATACCATTCTGAATAAGTGACTGTTCAGTCTCTTATTGAAAACTAAGTGATGGAGCACCCACAACTTTCAAAGGCAAGCTGTTCCACTGATTAAGATGTGTTTATATATTAGTAGCTCAGGTTGGTAGTCGGGCTGTTGGTTTGATCTCCGAGCTTGGCGATTTGTCTGCAAACGTTTCATCTCCATTTGGGAGAACATCTTCAGTGCGCTTTGAATTATGCTCGTCTGTCAGAGCACTGGCCTTTAAATACCTTTTTGTGTGATGTAAATTAGTGTGGGTGTTATTTGTCTGGATTTTCTGGGTCATGGTCTGGTTTCAGGCTGTTTGATTGGCTGGATATTGTTGCTGGGCCACACCAAACAAACAGGCACCCTACACAGCAACAAAACTCACACCCCCCCACAAGAAACCAGACTACGCCTCAACAACAGCCAGCCAGCCAAACACGAAACTAGATCATGACTCAGAGGCAACCAAATGAACAAACACCAGACTGTGGCCCAGCAACAACAACCAGCTAATCAAACAGCCCAAAACCAGACCATGATCCAGAAACATCCAGACAAATAATAGCCACACCAATTTACATCACACAAAAAGGTATTTAAAGGCCAGTGCTCTGATAGACAAGCACAATTCAAAGTGCACTGAAGACATCCCCCCGAATGGAGATGAAATGATTGTTCCACTATCAATTGTTCTCATTACCAGGAAATTTCTCTTCTAAGTTGGTCCATTCTTTAATGATTTTCCACCCATTACTTGATTCAATGTACATTTTGTATAGTACAGAGAAATAAGATAGACTTTGAGATGAAATATGAAACAAAGTTCATATTTAACACAACATATATAAATATTTTCACCTATCTTTTGAGATGTAACTGATTACCAAAAATAGATTCCGTCTGCCTCCACTCCCCCCTCCCCATCTTCCCTCATCCTGGAGATTCCAGGAAGTTAATTCTTAGGCCACTAAGTACAGGTAGTCCTCAACGTACGACCACAATTGACCCCAAAATTTATGTTGCAAAGTGAAACATTTGTTAAGTGACTTTTGCCCCATTTTATAACCTTTCTTGCCCAATTGTTAAGTGAATCATTGCAGTTCTTAAGTTAGTAACAGAATTATTAAGTGAATCTGGTTTCCCCATTGACTTTGCTTGTCAGAAGGTTGTAAAAGTTGATAACATGACCCCGGGACACTGCAACCATCATAAATATGAGTCAGTTACCAAGCTTCTGTATGTTGATCATGTGACCAAGTGGATGCTGCAATGGTCATAAGTGTGAAAAACGGCCATAAGTCTTTTTTTCAATGCTATTGTAAGTTTGAAAAGTTATTAAATGAATTATTGTTATGTTGAGGACTACCTGTAGACAGAACTCCAAACTTTTTTCCAGTCTTGTGTGGCTGCAGGTGGATATTGACAACAAGGTGACAAATGTATTTAATTTTCAATGGATGGAAAAAGTATCCTGTTTTAGAGTGCTAGGAAAATACAATTTTAGATTAATAAAAAAAGCCCCATTTTGCTAAAAATACCAAATAAAAAATAAAAAATAAAATTTAGCATGAGGATCAAATATTATATTTGTTTCTACTGATAGGTCACAAAAAGTTTTGGAAGTTCCAGAATTTGCTTGCAAGCAACTTCAAGATAGGTAATCCATACCCTGAACATACAATGCATAGATTTCAAAGGCAAATTTTTCTAATGCAATCCTAACCACTTAACAAAATAGGAATTCAAGCTATAGGTGATAAAGCCAAACTGAATTAATTTTATATCTCTCCCCACTATATATATTGAAGTTGTATGGACATATAGACATTCAGGTGTTTCAACTCTTTTCCTTGGGATGCCACTATAGGGCTTTGTACGCCAAAATATCTAGACACAGGGACAGTTTCTTCCCTCATGCCATCGCTCTACTGAACACCTAATTTTCGCAGCTGACAAAATACAGTGACTATTAAGTTTTTTTATCTAATGTATATGTAATAGGGTGTGGTTGCAGTATTATGTATCCCTTTTATTGGCTGTACACTTAGTACTATTATTTCTGTTGCTTCTATATCGGAGACAATTTCTTGTGTTTCTAACCACACTTGACCAAATAAATAAAGTATAAAGTTGAAACAAATATCGTATATGTGGAAACAACTATACATCATTGGAGTGAACTCACATGGTTAAAATTGTATTAGGAGTCTAATATATTTATACTATAATTAATTTCGAACTATGACTACTGTGCCATCAAATGTTACTTGGAGTTCCTTAATCTGCTGAAAGCACTCAATATCCACAGAATACATTTACACATTCATATCAACCCAACATTACTAAAGTCATTTGAGGAAGGCAAAGCAATTATGAGATGTTTCCATTTACTTTTAATACCAGATTCAACATTCATCGCTTCACTTCTGCATGCTTGCTCATAGACTTATAGATGCAGCTTGTTCTATCTAGCTCAATGAAGCATCTAGAAATAGGAAGCTGCCTTATATTGCCAAAGTTCACTTAGTATCAAGCCATGGTTTAAAAAAAAACAACACAGGATGGACTCACACAACAAACCTAATCAGAACCAAGCAAACCACATTATGGATTAGCACAATTTGAGATTATTCTAGACCAGCATCCATATTGATCCATCTAGACCAGCATTGTTGATAACTCTACCCATGGGTCCCAGAGATTCAACTTGGGAGCTTCAACATGAAAAGCATGTTCACTGTTTTTGAGTTATAAACCTTTTTGGACACATTTGCAAGTGAGGTACATTTTTAATTATGAATTACATAAAGACTTGTATTAGATGAAGCCAACAGTCAGGAAGGATTTTTATCAATTCAATGAAAAACTTCTAAGATGAGGAATTCATCTAAAGGTACATGAAGTAAAAGCAAATTAGTTCCCACATCATTAAAACTAATATAAATGCAAGGAAGAATGTAACTACAATTCTATTTCACAATCATAATCCTTAATGCAAGTAAGTAAATTTAAAGTGCTGATCTGGGGGCAAAACCTTGATGAATATCAAAATGGTTTTGCCAATACCAATCATTTTACTTACAGGCTGGTGGAAAAAAACCCCAGGAAAAACCACTTAAGTTGTAAGTTTGAAGAATTACATATCTGAAGAGTGCTAACCTGAGGTTAGCATAAAACATCATCTATTCCTTCTGCAGCAAGATTCCCATAACACTATAAATGATGATCACTAATATTTAGTTTGTATTGAAATAGAGAGGTATACCACTAGTTTTCCACTCCATTCAGGACTAAAGGTCATTTATGTTAGAGCTAGGTGGACATTGTTCATCTTTTGATGACTGTGTGACCCATATATAATTGGGGGATAACCAGTGGAAACTGCTAAAAAAACACCCCAATTTCCAGTCTTTCCCTTTTAGCAAAGATTGTTCTTGCAAGATAAGATGTAGAATATTTCAGAATTCCTGGGACTGATCATCTCCTTTGGTTTCTTTAAGCTGTGCTGTTTTCTTAGGAAGAAGAGGGGCTTGGATGTTGGGGAGAACTCCTCCTTCAGGAATGGTCACATTTCCAAACAACTTGTTCAACTCTTCATCATTCCTTATTGCTAACTGGATATGGCGCGGTGCAATCCGTTGCTTCTTATTCTGAACAGCAGCATTCCCAGCTAATTCCATGACCTCTGCAATCAGATATTCCAAGACTGCAGCCAGATACACTGAGGCTCCTGCACCTATTCTTTCAGCATAATGGCCCTGTTTTAGGTACCGGTGAACTCGGGCCACAGAAAACTGCAAGCCAGATTTTTTAGTCTTGCTGTTTCTGGCAGGCAGCACAGGCTTTGGATGTTTCTTACCACGTCCAGACATTCTGGTTCTATAAACAAAAAAGACCTTCCTTCATTATTTCAATTTAACTCTGCAATTGAACAGAGCCTAATAGATTCTGCTAACAAACTTAACACACTTAAGCACTAGCTAGTAAACATTAATACAATCCCCATTACCATATTTCTATAAAAGACTGTTAAAGAAGTATTTAAGAAGTATTTCCACCTTTCCATTGAAAGATAATCAAGGTAAATGGAACAGCTTTGCCACTGATGTTATCAGGTTCACTAAGTTTGGAAAAAGCTAGCAAATATTTTCAGAATGACATAAAAGGTATTAACTGCATTAGAACAAGAATAAATTATCAAGATTTAACTTTTTTAACCCAGCAACTGCAATACAATATTACATATTCTATGAATATACTTTGTAGCTACTTCTGTAAAAAACTATGAAATCTTTGTTCCATCATTATCATCATTATCCACAAGATAGCTTGTTTGATTTTGGCTATGTGTATTCTCAGCAAATTATATTTAATTATGATTTATTGAATAAACCACCATTTAGCACAATGTATTAAATGGACTACTAAAAAGCAGCAGATTTCTTTGTATAGATATAAAATATTATTAGATTTTTATAACCCAAGTCTGTTAATTAAATAATTGCTACAGAACAGGTTAAATGTTTCTGGCCAATAGTGCAACATTTTTTAATAAAACATTATCTAGTCCTATTTTTTTTAAATTCAACATTCTCTACAATATAAAGCTAATTATATAGTGTTCTTATTTTATAAGTAATATCAAGTAAGGCAAAACCAGGTTTAGTATTTATAACTTTTTAAAAAAACCTTCAAAATTACTCACTGCTTATGTTACTCTCCCAAGTCTCTAGACAGCCAAATACTTTCTTCTTGCTTGAGACAGATACTGCCTCTTTTTAAACACCTCTATTTATAATTACTGTATATTTAAGCAGCTGCATCTACTTCACTATTTTAATTTTAATTGTGTTGATTTTTCCTTGGCAACAAAACCACAATCCCCAGTCTTACAATAGAGAACTTCTTATGGTCAGCAGGATGTTTACCACAATTATTTTATCTTTTGAAAATTAATTTCTAGATTAAAGCTGCATTTACATAATACACTAAACTACAAATTAACAAACTCATTTTAGCTTAGCATGAATGCAAACTAATCTATATGTTTTTTTTTGCTTAGTAAATTATGCTAATCCAGAAAACTGGATTCATTGGGAAAGTATGGATAAGTGTGCTTTCCAAATCTCGTTATTGGGAAACTGTAACTTAATATTAAGTATATAGAAGCCATCTCTGCTTTCATGAACTGGGAAAATTTATTCCTTAACAAGGCAATTTTGAGTCATTTATTGCTAATACAGTGCCATAAGGTACCTTTCCAGTAAGACTTCGTTTTTCTTTTAGATAATGGGAAGGGAGTGTAAGCTAAGAGCAGACACAGACACAAGATCTTAGGCAAAAGATCAAGAAGCAACAGGTTTGACAAATACAGTAAACTTAAGTAAGGTACTTTGAATATCAGTATTGTTTAATTCATATTTGTAAATCCTCCTGATTTCAATGAGACTCACTCCGTTTATTTTATTGACTTCTGAATAGATGGAAGTTTTTGGCTGATCTTGCACGGATATCAGAATTCCCGGGGAATTATGAGAGCTGCAGTTCACATATCTTCAAGTTGCCAAGCCTCAGAAATACAATGCTAAATTGAAATACCCACGGTATGTAAATATCCAGAAAATTCTGGTCATGGACGCCTGGAATTTTGCAGCCTGGATCTGCTAGCCTTAGGTTCTCCACATTAGAAGATAAGCAAACTTTGGATATTGGAAATTTAAAAATCCCATTTCTGAAACTATTTCTGTTATGTTGCTAAGAAAAGTACCTGGAAGCTTCCACATAATTTCCAGAAAGCAATACATTATTTGTTGCACTGACTTGCTTGGATTAGCATAGTATGCTGAATACCCAGGTCATTCATTAGCCACTCTCCTCCACTCTCAAGGCCCTTACCTAATAGGAAAAATCTTTTAATTTACTATTTACTGGATGTTTATTTCTAATTATTTCTATTCCTTGAAACCCGTTTTGGAAAATTACCTTCAAAACCACAATTTATAATCAATAACCAAATTTAGGGCTGAGTTTGGTTGTTTGCTTGCAGACATGTTGTTACACAATTAGGTGCTGATGTTCACTGATATTACCTAATCAGGTTATTTGCCTGCAAGCAAATAACCAAGCTTCCTAATCAAGCTACATATATTCTCTTGTAACGGGATTCAAGTTTCTGTTGATATTTATTTTTACTCTATTTATATATGCATATAAATGGGCCTAACGGTGGTGTTCTCGCTCAACAAAAATCAACATATAATTAAAAATCAAATAAAAAACGCACGGGTATAGCTGGCACAATAAACATTAGCCAGCAACTAGCCAAGCCTTCTGGTGTTCCAAAAAGAAAAAGTTGACCTGCAAGAGAACCGTGTCTATGATTTATGTATCCATGTAACTGTTGAACACAAACATTTCAAGAAAAAAGTGTGGATAGTAAATTTCTCGGATATCATAATTTAGTGCCTCATAAAAGCAATAAGCAGCCCTCCTCCGACTGCAAAATCCCTATTCAGCATAGCGGACAAACGCTGCCGCACTACTTTGCCACCCAGGCAAGGAAAAATGCCCGGATCAAGCCTAATAAGGAGACGTCAGGATGGACAGTGGGCGGATTAGTAGCGTGTATGCAACGCCCGCTTGGGTTCCTCCCACTGATCCGGGAGGACGCGCGCGAGGTTCCCAGCTCGATTTGCCGCTATCTGGGCCTTTCGGCGGCGACAACAGCAGGAAGACCCAAAATGCAGGTTAGCCAGATTAGACCATTTTGTCCCCAAGAAGAGGAAAGTCTCGCGTGCTTCCCTAATAGGGGCGGGATTTCGAGGGAGGGTTAGCTGCCGGGGAGGTGGGAATCAGGAAGAATGGCTTGGTTAGCTGGATTTCTGCTTCATGGGTGGTTCGATTTAGCGTTGTATTTCTCAGGCTTGGCAGCTTGAAAATATGTGGATTTCAACTCTGGGAATTGAAGTCCACAGATTTACAAATTGCCAAGCTTGAGAAACACTGGAGCAGGCTACACGTGGTGACTTTCCTGGCCGTGAAGGGAAGGCGGTCCAAGTTTCTTTTCGCTTGCTGAGTGTTCGTTCAGCGCATGCTCCGAGACCGCTTTTCCGGGTACTGTGGATGGGTGTACAGAAGTGAGAGTATGTATTTAGAGTGCGAGAGCACTTATGATGTTACCTAGTTTGGATAATGAAATGTCTGCAAGCAAGCAAGCAACCAAGCTCAGAGGGCACCAAGGACCCCTCATTTCAATCCTGAACTGCAAATATTCTCCTTTATTAGTTATGTTATTCCGAGTTCTCCTAAGTTCTTGCAATAATTGCTCCTTTGCTTGGAGGAGTAGAAAGAATAAACTCTGGTTTGTTTTGGTTTAGCTGCCTTCCCATTGTAAATGATAGCGAAGTACTGTTTCTTAATAAGATAAATTATTATTTAGCAAATTTATATAGCTGCTCATCTCACAAATTGACTCTGGGCAGCATACAACAAAACAGTTAAAACAAATATTAACAAGTAAAAACAAGTAAACATAAATAGAAGTTAGACTGTGAGAAAATGGACCAACATTCTAAACACAATATTTTTTTATTTGTAAAATTTATTAGCCGCCCATCTTATCACATGGTAACTCTGGGAGGCTTACAATATTAGAAGATAAAACTGTATAAAACATACTATAAATATAATACTATAAAAAAATCAATCTACCTAAAAAGATGGGGAGGGAGGGAATATAATGAGAAAGAGGGGGTGGGATCTGTTAATCTATGAACTACCCCCAATGTGAAACCCTTCATTGGAGTCCCAGGTCAACTAGCAGAACCAGGTCTTTAAGCTCTATCAGAAGGTAAAGAGGGTTAGAGCTGACCTCAGTATGGGGGAGGGGGAGCTGATGGGGTTCACAGCATGCCTCTGCCGGCACGGGTGGGGCTGGCCAATCCCAATGAGATGAGATGGGCCTTCAAGTAGCGAATATCTTCTCCCAGGCTCCCTGTCACATATTGCATGGACCAATTGCAAAATATTATTTGCTGGTTACCTTATGGTTCAGACTACAGTGATGCAGTGAACTAGAACCTTATCTCTTATAGCACAATAAGAGGGGCAGTGCCTGTATTGTGTCTTTCTGTCTCTCCAGTCCCAGGTCTTTTTCATGCTGTGAGGCTTTAAGTTCTGCACCATATGGAGTACTTTCTGCAGTAAAAGACACTCGCCCCCCAAACTCTCATTTTTGATGTAAAGAGAACCAAGGTGGACCTATGCTACAATCTTTCCCCTGCCCATTGTAACAGAAAAATTCATACTATTCAAAAACGGCTTCTAATTTATATTTTGAACCCCTAAATCAGGGGTGTAAAACTGCCGGCCCGTGGGCCGGACGTGTCATGATGAAACTGCGCCCACCCCATTGCTGGCAATGGGGAAAAAGCTCCGATACGTCGCACGATGTCACATGACGTCGCAAGTTTGACATGTCTGTCCTAAATAAAGCTAACCATTACAAGTATTATACATAAAAAGGATGTAATTAACTTTCAGAAACAATCCTTTCTTAGATAAACATGACTTTTGTGCAAAATTGAGAGAGCTGATGCTTCCATTACAAGTACTGGTAACTTTATACTTAGTGGGGAGTAATGTGTTAAAGGTTTATACCTTTTAAAGTTATATTTGTGTCCAAAAACAGACTTGTTGACTTTAATTAATGCACAGTGTTTTTCAACATGATAAACTTGAACCCACTTTATTTGGCTTAGCATTACAAGCAGACTAGTTCATTAACATTTAATTAAAATACTGTTTGTTGTTCGTCCATCGATTTTCGATGAAGACCTTGACATCTTGTGGATTGTGGGCCATCAACGGTATGTCCGTAGATGGCTGATGAGACCGATGTTAGCACGGAATGTTCTGCCACATACTGAACAGAGAAATGTGGACACTGTTGCTTCAGCATTTGCAGCTCTGGCTTTACGGAGTGCTCGCTTCTCTTGTGCCAAGATTGTCCTCCTGTGTTCATATGTCTGGCACCCCTGGTAAACCAGGGTACGCCATGTCGGTCGATCA
>NW_015386808.1:437599-439630 GCF_001527695.2 Protobothrops mucrosquamatus
TGTACAATCCTGCGAGTGTTAGTAAAAGCATTTTTCTTTGCAGTTGAAGACGGGTCATTCTGATGAGCACGGTAGAGGTGGTGTTTTTCAGCAAGCAAGGCCTTAATCTCTTCATCGTTTTCGTCAAACCAGTCCGGCTGCTTCCTATATGAAGGTCCAAGAACCTTAAGTGCAGAAGAGTGCAAGATGTCCCGGAAACTCTGAGAGTTGATTGTCAAGATCTTTTACTAATGAAGCTACTACTAAAATACTGACTTAACACTTTAACTGCCTACATAATAAAACTTGGGAAGGAAACTTGGAAGGAGACATGAGAGCTTTCAGCAAAGGGCTCTTCAGCCATTCAGAAGTTGTTTTTTTTCACATTTTTATTGATTTATCAAAATATAAAATACAAAGAAAAATAGAAAACTGGAGGAAAGGGAAGGAAAAGAGAAGGAAAAAGAAAGAAAAAGACATTGACTTCCAACTCTCCTTAGCACAGTAGACGATAATAACATTACAACCTCATTTTTTTACTTCTACCTAATAGTATATTGTCTATATACTAGCCATTTCTATAGCAACAAACCTTTCTAATCAGCAAAAACAAAATCAAAGTTTCCATCCCCCCCCAAGCATAACATCTGGAAGCAATTTTCAGATAGAAACAAAATTAAATATATTCTCTCCTTTGGATGAAGGAATCAATTTAACCATCTCTGCTTTTCCATTCAGAGGTTGTGAGCAGCTCTCTCACTTGGGTTTATTCTTGCATGTGTAATATCTCATCCCAGCATCTTTTGTTATGATAATACACTTGATTGTAGTTGAAAGTCCAAGAAACTTTTATTTAATGTCAATTCTTATAAGCCAAAGTACATCTCTTGTTGCTGTTCAGTGTTTTGCTCAGTCATACTGTTACATAAAAGGATGTCCCAGAGTTGATTTGTTCATTTTCTTTTTTGTGTGTTTTCATACAGTCTTTCCTTCTGGTATTATCACTTGAATTTTACTTTATTGTTATTTGGCTGGTCAAGAAGAAGAGCATGTGTTAGTTTTCTGCTGCTCTTTTGATTCCATAAGAAAGAAATGTCATGAAATGATTAAGCTATTTGATTCCTGTCTGTTCCATGCTTAATGTATTTTTTAACCACTACTGTATTGTGATTTTGCCGGCATAATGATGGTGTGGTCCCTTACATTGCTGTGTCTTTATGTTCTTTCATATGCAAATATTTAGATGTTACTGAAAACACAACTATTAGTTGAAAAATATTGCTGTTTTTATATCTTAAGGCATATATTTAATAATAATAATAATAGTAAAGTTGGAAGGGACCTTGGAGGTCATCTAGTCCAACCCCCTGCTCAGGCAGGAAACCCTATACCATTTCGGACAAATGGCTGTCCAGTCTCTTCTTAAAACCTCCAGTGTTGGAGCATTCACTGCTTCTGGAGGCAGGTTGTTCCATTGGTTAATTGTTCTAACCGTCAGGAAGTTTCTCCTTAGTTCTAGGTTGCTTCTCTCCTTGTTTAGTTTCCACCCGTTGCTTCTTGTCCTGCCTTCAGGAGCCTTGGAAAATAGCTTGACACCCTCTACTTTGTGGCAACCCCTGAGATATTGGAACACTGCTATCATGTCCCCCTCGTCCTTCTCTTCATTAAACTAGACATACCCAATTCCAGCAACCGTTCCTTATATGCTTTAGCCTCCAATCCCCTAATCATCTTTGTTGCTCTTCTCTGTACTCTTTCTAGAGTCTCAACATCTTTTTTACATCGCGGTGACCAAAACTGGATGCAGTATTCCAAGTGTGGCCTTACCAAGGCATTGTAAAGTGGTATTAACGCTTCACGTGATCTTGATTCTATCCCTCTGTTAATGCAGCCTAGCACTGTGTTGGCCTTTTTGGCAGCTGCAGCACACTGCTGGCTCATATTTAGGTGATTGTCCACTAGGACTCCGAGGTCCCTCTCACAGTTACTACTATTGAGCAAGGTACCCCCTATACTATACCTGTGCATTTGGTTTTTCTTGCCTAAATGTAG
>NW_015386808.1:440751-445894 GCF_001527695.2 Protobothrops mucrosquamatus
TATGTGCCCCTCTTTCCACTTTCTATACTTGTCCTTTTTATCTTTCAATTTGTCAGAGAGTTCTTTATGCAGCCATGCTGGTTTCTTTTGAGAGCTGTTATTTTTCCTCTTTGTTGGTATTGTGCTAGACTGGGCTTTTATTATCTCATTTTTCAAAATTTCCCAAGCTTCTTGAGTTGTTTTCCCCTTGAGGATTCTCGTCCATGGAATCCTTCCCAAGCCCTCTCTAAGTTTATTGAAATTAGCTCTCTTAAAGTCCAAGACTCTAGTTTGACTGTGTTCTATTGCTTGTGCTTCCATAATGTTGAATTCCAATATTGCATGATCACTTTCTCCCAGTGTTCCTATGGCTTCAACACCTTCTATCATTTCATCTCTGTTAGTGAGAATTAGATCCAAAATGGCTAATCCCCTAGTTCCCTTCTCTACTTTTTGGGAGACAAAGTTGTCTGCTAGGTTTGCCAGGAACCTATTTGATCTTCCACTTGGTGGATTTGTACTGCAGTTTTACTGTTTTTAGCTATTGGTTGCTTTTCTATGGTTTTTAGTTTACCTTTTTTTTCTCTTATGGAAGCAAGCTTGGATGTTTACTCAGACACAAGAAAAGCTCCTCTGGGATCAACTGAATTGCCTCCCTTATTGTCTCTCTTTAAAGAGTACTATAGGATTAGTTTAAATATTTTATTAACCATATCTGCAGAAATGGAAATTGAGTTGTAATTATAAGGTTTGGCATTCCTTCTTGCCAGCAATCCACCATGCTTTTCAAAGGATTTTTCAAACTCTGTAGTAAAGCTGGTACAGTCTTAATATGCAGGGAGTCGGAATAAGGTTGTCACGCTGGCATCTGATGCTCTTATCATTTTTATGTTCTAGGATCCTAATGCAGATACAGAATGGAATGACATCTTGCGTAAAAAAGGCATCCTTCCTCCCAAAGAAAAGCTGAAAGAGCAAGAGCAGGCAGAAGAAGAAAGGGAGCAGCAGATCCTCCAGCAACAATCAGTTGGCAAGCAATCTTGTTTAGAATGCTGAATTAATATGGAACTCTTATTACCCAGGTTGCTGGGTAAAATCACCTCAAAATATAGGAGCCTTCTCACTGCAAACAAGGACCTTGTTAACTTCAGTGAGCCTTGTGTACTCGTTGTATTTTGGGTTTTGCATGTCTTGGGTGAAAAGGTTTCAAAATTAATTCTTGTACTTGAAAAGCAAGGATCAGGAGAAATATTCAGAACTGTTTGTGTTTCTGATGACTGGTTAATCTCAGCTGAATTTCCAACTGCTGTCTACACTGTAGGTTGGGATTTAGTTCTCAGGATATATAATTGGTACACTTTGATCTACACATATAATTTTAATGAAATGCAGGTAATCCTCAATTTATGACTGTAATTAAGCCCAGAATTAGAGTGCTAAGTGATGCTGGTTATTAAGCTGGTCACCATGTAATCACGCCCCAGTTTACATCCTTTTTTGTGATGGTTATTAAGTGAATCACCATAGTCACTAAGTGAACACCACGGTATTTAAGAGAATGTTGTGTTTGCTAAATCAGTCCATTGTCTGCAATTAACCCTTTTTTCTTGAAATAGGAAGTAAATGCCAGGTTTTGGCCAAAAAAAAAAAAAGACTCTGTAAACAATCATAAATACAGACCAGTTTCTGAGTGCCCAAAATATGATCACATGACCTGGGAAGTGGTCATTAGAACTTCAAATCTAGATCATAATTAGTCTTGGGAAAGTTCGTTGGAATTTCAAATGGTTGCTAAACAATCAGTTGTAAGTTGAAGAGTACCTGTATAAAATTAGCAGTGAAGGTACCCTTATCATATAAATTATTTTTATATACTTCTGGTCTTTTTATAAGTAAGACATTTGGCAAGTACTGTAGATTATAATTTGTTTTTAGTTCAAATCAAACAGCTCTTGAGAACTACTCTCGAGAAAGTCAGAGAAAGAATATTGTTTTGTAAACAATACCCTTTGACTGAGAGCTACGAACTGTATATCATCCTGTGTTGGTTTCAAAAAGTCATGATAATCTTAAAAACATGCTCCTATGTCAACAGTAATGAGTAATCTAGAATTCCAGAGATTATGTTACTTGAAAAAGGCTTGCTTATTCATTCATTCATTCATTCATTCATTCATTCATTCATTCATTAAATTTATATGCCACCTTTCTCACTCTTGGAGCGACTCTGGATGGCTTACAAAATGATAAAAAGATTAAAATAAGAACAATTACAATTAATAAGAATTAAATAGAGAATATAAACCAAGGGTACCAATAGCACAGGACTGCAGTCTTCACAATTACCTCATCATCTACCACCAGTATAAAGTGCCCCCTCTATAACAGCTTTTCAAACCTGGCATGTTTCAAACCAAGGAGAGTAACATATTTAAGAAATCTGCCTTAGATCAACTAATAACTGGTAAGGTTGTTCATGGGACTGGAGAGATGGCCTTAGCATGTGATCAGCAGTAAGAATATTATTTTTGAACACATTTGCTTGATTCATGGGGTGCTCTTTTCAGAGTTAAAAATTCTTTTATTGAGCAAGATTGTTCCCCTTGGCAAGAATTATAATTGCCTTTCTTATTACATGTCATTTAAAAAAGAAGCAGATGATTGCTGCCTAAAATAAGAATTGGCTCAGTAGGAGCAGTAGCCTTGTAGCAAATGAATACTTCCAGCAAGTTATTTGCAGGAGCAGAGTTAATGAGATGGCATCATTCTGAGGGCAATAACAATTAGGTTCAAGTCTGTATAGAAGTGATTCACTTTTCTTCTGCAACAAGTTTGTTACAGACATGAACGTCTAGTCAAGAGAACTGTGCCTAATTTAATGAACCATCATTTTCACAGCATGGTCTATACCAGGGTTTCCTAGCCTTAGCAACTTTAAAATGCATGGACTTCAATCCCCAGAGTTCCCAAACCAGCAAGTCCACAAGTCTTAATGAAGTTCACCTATAAGCTGACCTGGAAGGATCTGTTGCTGCCCTGGTTTTTGGACCACCTCCCTTGCAGAGATGAGCCTGGCATAACTATTAACATTTTTAAAAGCCTTAAAACATTTTTGGTTATTGGTTATTGGTTAATATTACTGTTTTATTGGATTCTGTTGGCAGCTTTGACTTATACCCAATTTAAATAAATAATATTAGATAAGGGTAAAATACATAAGATGAAACTAAGTACAGTGAGTCCACTCCTCCTGCTGCCCTACCCTTTGTGCTTTCTGACTTTCTGAAATAATGTTCATACTACCTGGATCCATGCTAGATCAGAACCCTAGATGGTATGAATTCTAAAGCACACTCAATAGCAGAGAAATAAAATTCTCCTTTAGGGCTTTTTGTTTTTTGCAGAGATTGAGAAAACAACAGATAGTACAGGAAGAATGCAAAATTATGCTAGCTAAGGGACAAGATTTACGGTAGTTCTCTACATGTGTTAGCTCCCTGAAACTCATTAGAAACTCACAAAGAGGACTATTATTTATTTCTACCAGTCAAAGGTCTATAGAGCAAAAGTTTTCTCGACATAACATGCAAGCTGTTTTTAAATGGCTTCTATTCATAACATTTACATGATTTATATTCAAAAGAGATTTTTTGCATAATTCTATATTATCTACGGTCTGAAATTTGTCCTTGGTAAGAGTTACCAAACTCTTGTTTGTACTGATGACCCTGTATTTGTCCCATATCAGTTAAGACCTATGAAGATATGACTCTGGAGGAACTTGAAGAAAATGAAGATGAATTCAATGAGGAAGATGAACGTGCTGTAGAAATGTACAGGTTAGAATATTCTGTTGAAAGTGCCATAAATAAAGATATAGTTGTAATTGGAAATTATTGTTGATATTATAAGATATGGTAAAGAACTCTGGATAAACTTTCTAGGTTTAGCCACGTCAAGCCTTCCTCTATAACAGTGATGGCGAACCTTTTAGAGACCGAGTGGCCAAACTGCAACCCAAACCCCACTTATTTATCGTCGGGTGCCAGATGGGCATGGCCCACTGGGTGGGCGTGGCTGGCATGGGCGTGGCCTACTGGGTGGGCATGGACAGCTCGACGTCACTCGCGTCAGGGGCACTTGTGCGGGCTTGGGCAGGACCGGGGCGGATCTGAGGGTCTCCGGCGGAGGGGGGCTGGGACCGGGGTGAAGACCGGGGCATGGTCCACTGGAGGAGCCTCGCTGAGCCTCAGGCCATGCAGGGGGCCCTGGACAGTGGCACGGACTGCCTGGAGCCCTGGGCAGCGGAGGTCAAGCGCCCAGCCCGGCCCTTGAGCTCCCATGGCACCAGGACCCCACAGCCCTACCTCCCTAGCCGCACTTCTCCGAGGGGGTGCCCAGCTGTGTTTACCTCCCCCTCAAGGCTACTGCTTCTGTGCTCGCTTTCCTTGGCCAGGTTGCTCATGGTGGATGCAAGAGGGCAAAGTGCCTGGGTCAGAGGGAGACCCACTCCCTCTCCATGCGAGAAGACCTGGCTTTGTAACCAAAGCATCCTCAGCAATAGGATGAGAGGACCACCAGGGGATGGCGAAAGGGCAACAGGGCTGCTGGTGGCCAAGTGCTAAGCAGGACTTCCCTCAGACTTTCCCTCCCTCTTATTCCAATCTCCTTCCTTCCTTCCTTCCTTCCTTCCTTCCTTCCTTCCTTCCTTCCTTCCTTCCTTCCTTCCTTCCTTCCTTCCTTCCTTCCTTCCTCCCTCCCTCCCTCCCTCCTCCCTCACTCACTCACTCACTCACTCACTCACTCACTCACTCACTCACTCCCTTTCATTCCCATCTCCTTCTTTCCTTCCCTTTCTTTCTTCCTGTTTCCCTCCCCTCCTTTGTTCCCTCCCTCCCTCTGTGTCCAGGAAGGGACGAGAGGAGGGGGAGAGGTTGGCAGTGCTTCTCTCAAAGAGTAAGAGAGTTGGAAGAGACCTTTGAGGTCTTTAGTCCAAGCTCCTGCTCAAGCAGGGGACGTATACCATTCCAGACAATGGAATATCCAATCTCTACTTAAAAGCCTCCAGTGATGGAGCATCCACAACTTCTGAAGGCAAGCCTTTTCACTGGTTAGTTGTTTTCACAAGTCCTTAGTTCTAGGCTGGTTTTCTTCTTGATTAGTT
>NW_015386808.1:446525-487992 GCF_001527695.2 Protobothrops mucrosquamatus
GGTGGGGGAAGAGATGATATTAAAGGGGGTGGGGGAAGTGTGTGTGTCTGTGAGACAGAGAGAGATCCCTATTTTGTAAGTTTGCTTACTCTGCAATGCTTTCTTTTCCCCGGAGGCCTGGAAAATGCTTCTGCCGCCCGGATCTAGGGCTGCAGAGCGATTTTGCGCCCGCCCATGGCCAATCCAGGCGGCAGAAGCATTTTCCAAGCCTCTGGAGCCTGGATCGGGCCACTGGCTCGCCGCAAAATTGCCCCGTGGCCATGGATGCAAGCTCCGGAGGCCTGGAAAATGCTTCTGCCATCCGGATCTAGGGCTACAGAGCGATTTCACGCCCCCCCCCCCATGGCCGATCCGGGTGGCAGAAGCATTTTCCAGGCCTCCGGAGCTCGCATCCATGGCCGTGGGGCAATTTTGCGACATGCCAGCGGCCTGATCTGGGCTCCGGAGGCCTGGAAAATGCTTGTGCTGCCCGGATCTAGGGCTGCAGAGCGATTTCGCACCCCCCCACGGCGCAAATATCGGTGTTGCCTATCTTCCTTGTCCTCTTCTTCTTCCTCTTGGTTCAAATAAACTGTAGTATACACCGGATCTGCTGGTTCTACCCACTTATCAGGGCTCCAAATTAAGGCATAATCCAGTTCATTGTCTAAGGACTTGCATGATTTTTGTTTAACATATTCATACAAGTGTTGGCACGCAAAATAGTAGTTCCCATATGCGGCCATTCTATTCTCTCATCTTCCCACCAAATAAAACAACACAAATTTACCATATCTTCTTTGGTCAGATTCAACTTAATAATGATTTTATTATAGGGTTTTTTTCCCCAATTGGCCAGCAGGATTCCTAATGAACTTCCCGGATCAATGTTCAGTTTGGGGTTCTTTCTTATTTTCTTTACACATTTCTTCTTTTGGGATCCTTCTGGATTACCCATACTGGTTTACCGTACTGTTCTTTTATCCTTACCAATCTAATGAGACCACAATTAGCTTCACTAAGCAGCTTTCTCTTTTTCCCCACCAATCTCCTCGCGGAGGTATGGAAATCAGGTACTCAAGGTCCACACTCACTTCGCCTTGCAACCCTGTGGTTCTTGGGGCGTCTCAAGCACTCCTCTCACAGATCTCAGATTCACACAGTCCTACCCAGTCCTCCACCCGACGGCCTAGGCAGTTATTTCCTCTGGTTTACCCAGATAACTCACCTAGGTTCGTGCAGGAAGTTGCCCAGTCACTGAGGCCGGTAATTCACTGATCCCTCCTTCCGTCATTTTCCTAGCAATTTCTATTTGGGTCCGTGGAAGCTGAGAGTTGATTCCAGACCTCGGTCCCTGGAGTTCGAGATCAGACTGTTGAACTCAACGGGGCATGCCTTCCGATGTTGTCTCCAGGTTCTCCGGGATCCGGAAATGAGTGTTCCTCTAGCCCCACGTTTGGCGCCAAAACTGTTGCGCATGAATTTAAAAACAAATTAAATCCACTACTTGGGTTGCAAAAAAACCAAAATTTATTACTAACAAAGAAAAGAAAGCGGTTTGCAAAGCCAAGATCTGAGTCAAAACTTCACGCAGGAAGTTCTCAAGCAACAGAGCACACGTGAGCCATGTTGAGCAGTCATTTTTATACATCCTATCACGACGCCCCATTTCCCTTCCCCTTTGGTCCCATTGGAAAGACCCGCAGAGGTCACAATCTATCAGAAGCGCCTAACTGGAATACATTATCTCTGTCCTTGTCTGCTCAGGTTTCCTCAACATCCGACATACTACGATATATGGGCATGTTGTCGTTCTGGCAGAAATTCACAGTTTATTCTTTGGTTTTGGTCCACTCATCCTGTTTATTTTTAAAACATCCTTTTCCCTTGAACTGTTTTCCTCAGTTGTAAAATTAGAAAATTAATAAAATATTTATATAAAAATAAATCAATAAAATACTATGATGTTGATGTTCTTTCAAGAAGAAACCTAACCCCAGTAAATGTATCATGTAGCCAATATCATCTAGGAAATTATATTTCCAAGTACGGTAAGTAATTGAAATATTATCATTAAAACAAGAATTAGATAAATTAGATTGTATTGCAGTAGTGTCCTTCCTTAGATATAAGCTCTTCTAGCAGTTTACTTATAAGTACAAGTAATTAAATTAAGATAAATGTTGGCCTGTATAGTTCATAAATCTTTTAGCTGGGTCAGAACAAATGCCAATTTTTTAGCCCTTCACAGCACTTGCTCAACTTTTTTAAAGGGCCCAAACTTGTCCATAACTGCCAATATAATATAATGTATAAAGTTACATGACTGGCATATAAAACAACTTCATAATTCTATTGTAATCTATAAAATCTTCTCTTTCTCTTTTACAGTTTTAGGTTACTGAATCTAAGTGATGATATTTAGACAGTTTCAATCTGAATCTAGGCATCTGTAGTTGTGTCTATAGCACAGGAATGTGATTTGCACCATGTACCTTAATCTGGAGAGTAGTTTTAAATATCCTTTCTTTCCATTCTCTACTACCCTTAATATATATGCATTGTTTTAATCTCTCAAAATTATTTATTCTAATTTTCATCTCCCTTATATTTTGATGTATAAAGGGGAAGAACCATAGTTTATGACATAATGTGAGTGGTAAGTCTGATTACTGGGACTTCTTTAACCATCCATTGCAAAAGCAAATCATATTCAGAGGATAAATGAACTAGTTGTTATAAACAGATTGTTATCTTTTAAATATTTGCTTATACTATTGGGATAAAAGCATTGCCCTACATCCATTAAAATTGTCAAAGTTTTATTGCAATGTTATGTATTAGATCTCCTGCTAAATACGGTCTGAACAAGCATTGATCATTCTGGCTAGAAATTCTGGGATTAGCAGCCCCAGGCATCTTAGACTTAGAAGGACTCAGATTGGAGAAAGCTGGCTCTGTTCTGAATAACATTTTTATCTATCTATCTGTCTGTCTGTCTGTCTATCTTTGTGTGTGTGTGTGTGTATCTTTTTTGATTCTATATTGTGCAGGCAGCAGAGAATAACTGAATGGAAAGCATCTCAAGCAAAGAATAAATTTGGACAGTTTTTGGAGATTTCAGGACAGGATTATATTCAGGAAATTACAAAAGCTGGCAAAAACATCTGGGTGATACTACATCTTTACAAGCAAGGGTAAGCGAGCTTTTCAAGACTTTTTGTCTTCATGGATAATTTTTCTCTAATAGCTCTTGTCATTGTGCTACAGCATGGCAATTGTGCTGCCATTTGCTATTCAAGGACAGCCATTAAAAGTACAATTTCCCCTTTTTATGCCTAATTCGGTTGCAAGTCAAAGCGGTTGCAACAGTTTTTCGTTTATCATTGTAATTGTCTTAACCAGGTGGAAATGAGGATGGTTTCCTATTGATATGAGAGATCCTGTTAAGTTAGAGAAAGCTTGTCAATTTCCGTTTCTTCCTTTGTATCACCTTCAGTATACAAGTAATCCTCAACTTACAACCATTCATATAGTGACTATTCTAAGTTACAATGGCATTGAAAAAAGTAATTTACAGCCAGTCCTCACATTATCCCTATCACAGTGTCCCTTGGTCACGTGATCAAAATTACTGCCATGTATTTATAATGGCAAAAAAGGTTGCAAAATCGGGTATGACTTGCTTAGCAACAGAAATTCTGGTCTCAATTGTGGTTGTAAGCTGAGGACTACTTTATTAGGCAGTCCAGTGAAACTTGTAGATACCCAGTTGTGTTTGTAAATAGTAACTACAAATCATGAATATTGCCCATTATGGATATTTGTTTTCTTTTGCATATGGGTCTGTTTTCCTTACTTCAAATTTAGTATTCCTCTCTGTGCCTTGATAAACCAACACTTAAGTGGACTTGCCAAGAAGTTCCAGGATGTCAAGTTTGTCAAAGCTATTTCTACAACTTGCATACCCAACTATCCTGAAAGAAACCTCCCCACAATCTTTGTCTACCTGGAAGGTGACATCAAGGCCCAATTTATTGGGCCACTGGTATTTGGAGGCATGAATTTGACAAGAGATGGTGAGTGTCTATTTTGCAATAAACAGAATATTTTTCTGCACAGAAAATTGGTTGAGGTAGTCTGCCACTAAATTTCAGTGTATTCTTACTTTCCTTCCTTAAATAATCTCCATATCAAAAAAATTAAGGATGCAAAAAGAAATCTCTTAAGTAAAAGAGGTTTTAGTTTTTTGAGATGGTGGTCCTCTTTTTCGTCTGCTTTTACCATTTACAGTATATGTATTGCTACATTTCCTATCAATTGAAACTGCTGAATTAGTATGGATAAATGCTGTGCTAATTTTTAAAATTGATTGATTTGAATCTTTAACAAAAAATGTTTAGCTTCCTTTTCTCAGGAGCTGAGATTGCATCAGCATAGTAGGAAAGGCTTGTTATATTTGGTACAACTTGGCAATTGTGGCATTGTGTATGATGCATATAACCAATGCTTTTTTTGTTGGAGAAAAACTTAACATCAGTCCATTTCTAATACATGTTAGACAAACTATTATGCAAGCAAAATGAACATACTTTTCTAACACAGAAATAAGAGTAAGCACTCCCCCTTAATGTTATCTACTTCATTTGGTTCTCTTATCCCTTCCCCCCCCAGTTCTTTAGTCACTTTTATCATTACATCTGTAGAACTAATCTCAGTAGAAAATCCAGATCATGCTAATTTTCCTTTTAAGCTAACATAAATGAGATTGACTGATTAGGTTGCCCACAGAGTTAACAGTGTGATATCTGATTAACTTGTACTATTGACTTGCTTCCATTTCTGGGATGTAAGCCAGTGTGAACATGTGCAATAAAAACCTGCTGCTACATGGAAAATGTCTGTTTTGTTGCTGTAAAGAAATTAGCAGGGAATTGGGTGTTTATGTCTTTGAGCTCTACAGAAGATGCCCCCCTCCATTCCAAACAGTAGTAGCAGTTCCAAATAAATTACAAATAAGATAAAGGAGGCGAGATGAAATGTCCATTCTTGGCTAGCTGTAGCATATCAGTTAATGTCCTGAAGGCTGCTTCAAGAAGTTTGTGTAGAACTTAGCATTATAGTAAAAGTGGAAAAGAAAACAACAGATGGAATTGTTCAGAGAAAAGGAACATGGTGATACTTTCTTCTTTCCAACTTTGAAAGGCATCCACAATGTGTCATTTCCCCCTGTTGTTTCTCTCTTACATTTAGAATTAGAATGGAAAATTTCTGAGTCAGGTGCCATTAAGACAGACCTGGAAGAGAACCCCAGGAAACAAATTCAAGACCAGCTGATGACGTCCATCAAGTGCTCTGTTCCAACAAAGAGAGAAGAAAGTGACTCAGAGGAGGATTAAGACCCCACGTGCAGTTCTTAGCTGTGCCCAATTACTCAGAATTACTCTTCAATGAAACCAGAGGATTTATTGCTATAAAATAATGTGTTTTATTTCAGCCTGACGAATATCAGTGGTAATATTCTTTCTTGAAAAAGAAACTTCATTATTCATACAGGAATAAAGTAAAAGCAATTTTTAAAGTAGACATACCATTGAAGTCATTTGTGATGGATATTTACTAACAAATGTGGTATCTGCTTGTATTCTTATCATTAACTATAGTATACTCTCCCCTCTGCTCCAGTGTCATTTTAGGGCTGGATAAAAATTGTATGATACATTTTGGAAGAGCTATATTGATAACTGTAGGCCTATATTGATCAGATTAACCTGACCTGTTGTAGGTTAATTTTAACACAAAGTTATCTAAATCAGTGTGTTTATCTGCATATTTATTTAAAAATCTTGAAATCAGATCAAGTACAGGTAGCCCTCAACTTACAACTATTCATTTAGTTACTGTTTGGCATTGAAAAAAGTGACTTATGACCAGTTTTCACATGACCATTCGAGCATCCCCATGGTCAGGTGATCAAAATTCGGGCCCCTGACAACTGGCATGTATTTATGACAGCTGCACTGTCCCAGGGTCAGGTAATCAATATTTGTAAAGTTCCCAGCTAGCTTCTGACAAAGTCAATGGGAGAAGCCAGATTCATTCTAACAACTGCCTTATGGAAATTTTGTGATTGTAAGTAGAGAACTATCTGTAAAGAAAATATAGAATAGTTTGAAAAATAAGTTTGTTCTTCCTCTTCTGTATACATGAGTTAAACTTAACTTATAACAATTGTAACTATACTTGATGGGTCATTAAAAACGCAATGACTTTATACTGTAGAATACATTATCTCTTCAACTTTTGGATATTTAATAATGGTCCAAAGAAATGTGCATTAAACATTGGCTTGGATGATTTCAGACTAGAAGTGAAGAGTTCGATAATATGAATATTCACTGTTGCGTTGTTGTAAACAATCTTCCATTTACATTTTCTATAAATTTTAAGCATAAAATGTTTTGTTTACTGGTAAAACAAGCATATTGATGTGTTTAAATATTGTCTCCAATGCTGAAAGAACTTACCTGCAATTAGTACAGAAAACAAAACCAGGGGAGACATGATAGCAGTGTTCCAATATTTGAAGGGCTGCCACAAAGAAGAGGGGGGGGGGTGTCAAGCTATTCTCCAAAGCACCTGAAGACAAGACAAGAAACAATGGATGGAATCTAATCAAAGAGAGATCCAACCTAAAACTATGGAGAAATTTTCTGACAGAACAATCAACCAGTGAACAGCTTGCCTTTAGCAGTTGTAAGTGCTCCATCACTGGAGGCTTTTAAGAGGAGACTGAACAGCCATCTGTCTGAAAGGATGTAGGTCTCCTGCTTGAGCAGGGGGTTGGGTTAGAATACCTCCAAGGTCCCTTCCAACTCTGATATTCTATGTTCTAAACCTCGGTCACTAAACCTTAGTGACTGATAACATACATATTGTATTTAAAAGACATTAGCTTAAATGCATGTGTGCAGTTTACATCATTTTTCATTTTTTCTTGAATTTGGATTGCAAAGTGCTTGATCTGGGCTAATTAAGAGATTTTGTAATTCCTTAAATTCCAAGTAACAAGAATTTAGTTCCTTTTCTGGCAAATTCCATAACAAAGATATAACCAAGATTGCACAAATATCTTTGTAAAAGAGATGAGGTTCAGTCCTCTCTGATCTCAAATGGACAGTTACATAGAGCAAAACAATTAAACTGAACAACGTTATTTCAACCCTATCACGTAGTGGCAGCAAGTATGTTATTGGGAATCCCTGTGTAGGGCTGGTTAGGAATCAGGTTTTAACTTACATTCTCAGTCTATATCCCAGACTCATTGCTTAACAAATATTTTGACAACCCATTGTAATTACAGATTCAGAAGAAAAGCTTTAGATTTGGAACAGTTTATTTTATATATAGATTCTGAGTCAAGCCCTGAAGGTTGTGGGAGTCTGGAATGGGAGGAATAGGGTTGAACTCAGCCTTAGCAACTCCAAATAGATGTAGTCATGACCTCCTGATCGGGAGATTTTCCATCTTTGATTGTAAATGGGATCCAGACAATCCAGAGCATAATTTGGGGATCCCCCTCCCCATGGATTTACAAGTCCTAACTGAACAGTAGGTGGCAGCCATGTATTGGAGGACCTCGTGTTCAGATTTGCACAAATTTGTGCACATTCCTTGCTTAGGAAATCCTACCCATTGTCACTCACAACCTGATAACCTCTCATCTGGGTTATTGCAATGCGCTTTCGGGAGTGCATTTCAAGAACACTTTGAAGCTACAGTTGGTCCAGATTGCAGGAGTGTAAGTGACCATGTAATATTACTATTACTTCACAAATTGCACTGGTGGCCAATTTTATTTCCAGGTGAATTTAAGCTACTGCTTATTACAATATAACGTTCAAGGCACAGCCTGGCTATTTGCTGGACTTATTTCTGATTATCTCTTCCCATCCATAGGATATAACAACTGCACAATCTAGGTCCCTGTTACTAAGTTATGCCATCTGGTGAGATCTGTTACCCTGAATTATCTGAATCATACCTAGAGCTGGCTGGGGAATTCTGGGAGTTGAAGTCCATGCATCTAAAGTTGTCAAGGTTGAGAAGTACACTCTAGAGAGTGACTACTGTATGTAAATTCACTTAAATGAATAACAAAACCCATGTCTTCCAGAAATATTAAACCAAGTTTGCACTGTTTCTTGGTGAGCAGGAATTAAGCCATCTTTGAATTAATTGTGTATTGAGGGCATGTTTTGGATAGAATGAAGACATTTGGACTACAACTGTCTAATCCCCCCAAAGTACTAAATCTGCATTAAAACATTAATGTTAGTTAGTTTCAAACTTTGTCTACAGCATTCTGTGATGCACTTAATGTTTCAAACTAATGAGTGCAAGAAAAAGAAATCTCTAATTCCTGTTAATCTCCAGAACAGATTAACAAGTAGGTTAGTCTGGTGTTCTATATTACAAGTATCTTGGAGTACAAATCACATAAATATTGTGTACAGTTGGGAATTATAAACCAAAGAATTTGGGAGGTGTTAGGGTGTTTGATGTTCAGTGTAAAGAGCAAAAATGAGATATTCAGTTGTTTACATTCAATTAAATATTTCATTAGGAATACATGTGCTTCTAAGTAAAAAGATTTAGGTTGTTTATTACAGTGCAATCATCCCTGTTTCTTGGTTTCAGCATTTGTGTGGTGTCTAAGAAATCATTCTGTATTTTTTCTCATGTCAAATATATTGACCAACACAAAGACTTAACAAGAGATCTCCATAGGATACAGATGAGATTGGTTTAATCTCACAGCATAGCAGAAACTGTAGAAGAAGAAGCAGCTAAAATCTTCCCAGGCCTCAGGCCTTTGAATTATCTCTGGCAGTAGTAAAAGAAATTTTGAAGAAATTAGGTATGTCCTGAAGATGGCACTGTTTACCATAGTAAGTCCACTGTCCTCTTGAAACAATCCTAGGAATATTTATTAAATGATAAACTTTCTCCAAATGCCAAGTTGGCAGAAAGCTATACAGAAGTGACAGGCAATCTGCTATTACCACTGTCTACTCTGTGTCTGCTGCTTATGTTCCAAGCAATCACTCCATTACTTTCTCTCCAATGTAATGGATAACAAAGCCTAACAGATTTTGTATACCTTAAGTTCAACCCTTGGATGGCATTGGAATAACAAGGAAAATACTACTTTAATGCTAGAGGCCTACTTAAGTCTGTCTCATTCTTGGGCTGTGATTCTTGGGGGTGAGTTGAAGGTAACATTGCGGAGACACCGCAGAAAACGGATTGCTAGGCCATATTTGTGTCATGGTTAAGTGCAAATGGGCAAGAATACACAGTAAACAATATGTCTGACATTAGTTTGCAGCAGTTCATGATTCATGATTTTTAAAAAGTTGTGTATCAGAAAATTCAGTGCTCAGAGTAATGAGTATTGTTCAGGATGCTTTGCAATGTAATTAGCAAGTCCCCATGAATGTATATCAAAATTTAAATTGTTACATGCTTAAAACATGGAATATAAACATAGGGAGAAATAATTTTCTTAGAATATTTTTTTTAATTTATAAATTTTATTGGTTTTTAAAACATAAATCATATAATAGTTAATAGCGTGTTTGCTTAGTTTACATTTGTAAGGAAAGATCATTAACAATTGATTTCTATAATTCGTAATCCACATATTCCAACAAATGTCTCTTTTTCTCTTAAATATTCTTTCTGGTGGGTCCCATCATCTATATTCTAAATTTTCATTTAATATTTTCAATATGAATCAGAGAGTTTTCCGTCTATTTTCCCCCAACCAACTGTACAATTTATACCCCTTTTGAACGGCTAGATCTCTTATTTATAAACAATATTATTTGCTGTGGTATTCAATACGTATCAATGGCAGGTATTTTCTACTTTGATCAACCCAGGAGAAAATTCAAAAAATCAAGACGGCACTGATTTTTGATATATTTCTTTGTTCTGCCCAGCTTAGCACTTGGCTTTCTTTCCAAGGGCTCAAGTACAACCTTTGTCCACCAAGGCTGATAATTATTCAGACAGAGCAGGATTTCCTCATAGGGACGCCATAACATAAAGTGTATGATTGGTAGAAGAACACTACATTTTTTCTAGCAATAAATCAAAATAGGAGGAGCAAAGTGTCACATTTCTCATATTGGCCATAGTCCTGATTGGAACTGGATTTAAAAAGGGGAATGGGATACAGGTCTGCAATTCCGATTATAACTTATCACAGTTGTCAAGCAGGTCATCATGTGACCTGCTTAATTTTATGACCTTTTTCACAGTAGTCGTTAAGCAAACCTTATGTTAAATGAACCTATATTTGCTATGGGGTTTTTTCCTGGAAACCAAAAGTAAACTGTTTAGCAAAAATATCATAAATTGTGATCACATAACTGTGGGACACTACAAGCACCCAAAATGCAGCCTTGTGACCTTATGAGGAGGTGGCCATAGAAACTCCCTGGATGACTTTGGATCAGTAATTCTTCTTCATCTCAAACTCCCTCCATTGATTTTGAGAGTAAATAACATGGGAACACTATGTATATTGCCTTATCCTGAATGAAATGCAAGATTGAAGATACATGGATGATAGAAATAGAGATAAAGATATAGAGATGTCTGTTTGTGTGTGTGTGTATATGAGAGAGAGAGAGAGAGAGAGAGAGAGAGAGAGAAAATCTTCTATATCTTCTATATATGAGGTAAACTGCTTGAGGCCACTTGGGGCCTTCTGCAGAAATCCTTCAGCTATAAGTATGCTCATATCTGTAATAATTGCTACCTACCTTATTCAGATTTTAATTCCTTCATGGCAGAAAAAAAGAAGGAGAATGAGTACACGACCTTAGTGTCTGATCCTACTCATGGCTTGCAAGGAATCAAGTTCTGGATGAAACAGATATGACTAAAATGTGCAAAGAATTTTTGACAGGATAGGACAGACCAAAGTGTAATAATTCTAACCTTCATTATAAGAAGAAGAAATTGTATAAATGTTGGGTAATTGATAAACGCCATGCTTGACAGAATGAGGGAGAAATGTGCATAAATACAGAGAACAACATGGGGAAATCCATAATGACAGGGCTATTTTTTAGAATAACTCTCCAATAGGCTAGCTACCCTGAAGGATTTGCAATCAGATTAATTACTTGGTAGTCAGTTAAGTATTTGTACATTCTTGTTTCCTTTCCCAAGTTGCATCTAACTACAGCATCAAGGTATCTGCATACAAGGGGGCAAATTACAACATGTGTGTTGCAATTTCATGACCCAAACTCTATTTTCTGTTTGTATTGCGATGTCACATGCAAATACATTAAAAAATCATAATTTCACACAGTGCATCTTTTAACAAAATCTCACCTGATTGCAGATGCCTTCTCATAGCACATATATTCACAGATGACTTCTTTCTATTGCAACCTCAGCCCATGAATAAGATAGCCTTATGGGTATATTGGTGTAAAAGTAGTATTTCTCCCTTTATTCTAGTATAGTCCTGAAGCAGACTCAAGATATAAAAAATCTGTTTGTATATTCACACATTATCTTGGAAGGAAGACAGTTTTGTGAGGACCAGGAATAAAAGCAGGAGAGGAATCATATATTGTCCACTCATAAGTGAAGAAATGTCCAAAGAAGTCTTATCCTCTATTTCTATTTAATATATAATATATCATTGTTAGACAAAAGTGCAGATTCAGTTTTGGCATGAATGAGACCCTTGAGATTAAGCACTGCTTTGTTATTTATCCTGATGTCTCCCTGTTGTTCTCATAGGACAGTGATGGCGAACCTATGGCACGGGTGCCAGAGGCGGCACTCAGAGCCCTCTCTGTGGGCACGTGTGCCGTCGCCCCAGTCGTAGGCCTTCAGCTGGGTTTTATAAAACCTTTTCGTTTTAGGCCTCCACTGCCGTGTGCAAAAAAAAAAAAAAAGGTTCAATCAGTCAATTTCAACTTTTCGCTGGAAAAATAAAGATCTTGCAAAGTTGGAATTGATTGATTGAACTTTTTAGTCCCACCAGATCTGCCATTACCACCGCAGTCATGCCCACCCAATGGGCCACGCCCACCCAATTGGCCACACCCAGCCAATGGGCATAAGTGGGCTTTGGGTTGCAGTTTGGGCACTCGGTCTCTAAAAGGTTCGCCATCACTGTCATAGGAGCTTCTCTTTCAATACAGGTGCATCGTCTGAAAGATAAGCTACCGGTGGGAAATATGAAAGAACTTAGCCCAAGCAGTATAGAACAGAGTTCCAGCTGCTCTAGTGCTAATTATATTGTCATTTCTCCTCCTTTCATCTGGCTTACTGGAAGAATTGCAAAAAGACAGAGAAGAGATCAGCAGACAATCAAAACAGCCCACAGTCATCTTGAACACATTTTCTATTCAAATCAGAAGAGTTGGAAGACAGGTTGCTCATAATTAAGATTAGGGTATTAATGTTATTTTAGCCTCCCATCAGGTTCTGCAGAGAGGACATGTTATGGCTCCCATTGATTAAGGACTGTCATTTGATAGGACCAGAAGAAGAACAATTTCTAACACAATACCCACCCTTTGGAGTATTACCTTCATCCTGAAGGTTAGATTGGTCCTACTTGCCTTTTGAAAGGCTCTACGGACATGGCTCTGTCAATGGGCCTGGGGATCTGGTTATGATTTGGAGCCTAATACATGATTAAACTGACATGATAACTTCTGCCATCATCATAAATACATGCTGGTTGCTATGTGCCCAAATTTTGATCATGTGATCACGGAGATGCTGCAATAGTTGTAAGTGCAAGGATCAGTCATAACTCACATTTTAATGCCATTGTAACTTTGAATGGTTGCTAAATGAATGGTTGTATGTCAAGGACTATGTGTATCGGTTGTGTTTTTTTACTGTTGTTAATTAAGTTTGCTGCTCAGAGACACAAATGTGAGATGGGTGTCTCTACAGAATGAATGAATGATAGAAAACAAAAACCATTTCTGTCCAAAGCTATCATGATTACATCACTGTCTTTTCTATAGCACCCTAGACCAGGCATGTCAAACTGCCGGCCCCCGGGCCGGATGCATCACTCCGAAACCATGCCCACCTCATTGCCGGCAATGGGAAAGAAGTTGTGATACGTTGTGTGACATCACATGACATCGCGAGTTTGACATGCCTGCCCTAGGCCATTGAAATAAAAAACTTTAAAATTCAGCCCTGGCTGTTTAATGATATCAATTTATGATTTATACAATTGTGAAGAAATACACCCATCCGACACATGAGCTATGCTCTTGTCTATTATTATATGATTAAAATGTGTAATTTCCTAGCAATAAATAAGAGGCACTGAATGTCCTTAGTGGGATTTGAAGCCAGCAGGTGAGGTAAGGTAAGGTACAGATTGCTAACCTCAACAGCAAACAATTCCTAATAATAAAAAAGTATTCCCAGGATGGAACATCTGCCATATCAAAGTGATGTGACACCCACACATGCATACTGAGTTACTTGGTATTACTGAAGCCCTCTTTATAAGTGTATGGTAAATGTATTGTCAGTCCTTCAAAGAGTTCTGCACTTCCGTTTGCAAAGAACTTACTTATGCTCTTTGAACTTCAAGGTAGCAAAAGAAATCAAAGGCAATGATACTGTCTCTCTGGAGTTCCTGGCCTACTTTGTAGAGATCTATTCTTTTCTTCAACAAAAATATAGAAACAGTGCCAGAAATACCTGTTCAGTCTGTTGATAATAATTTATATCTTTTTTAAATATTGCACAAGTAGTCCAAGAGACAGAATCTAAGAGACATTCCACAACTGTAGGGTGAACTGAACAAATAAAGCTTCCTTAGAAAATAGATGGATGTACATGAAGAATTTATGTGGATAATCTAATGCACTGAGAATTATGGAATATAGCCACTTCCTCAGGTCCAGCAGGATCAAACTGTTTCTAGATAATGAGTAAGTTTGCTCCAGGCATCTCCATAGAACCTGCACCATGCTTGGCCTCCCATTGGGAGTGAATCTGAGCAATTTTATCTGCCAGTTGCACAGAATTTGCCCTCCATTTTATGTAATTCTCTGTCTCATAATTTCTACAGGATTGACGATTTATTTCATGGGTTCCCAACTTTCTTTTTTTGCCATTCAGATCTCCCTTCAGTATGATAGTTGAAAACTTTTGAAAATAGGTTCCTGCTATTTCAAAAAATGCTAAAACTATATAATGTAAGCAGTAAAATAGACACATTACATATAAATCCAGAAGAAAAATTCCAAACTAACCATTCCCACACAGTGTTGATGACCCAACTCTTTGGGAGAACTCAACACATAGAATTGGCTTTTTAAGCCTGCCCTTTGTCCATTCCTGCTTTATATTTTAGGGCTGAAATTTTGATCATGGTCAAGCCCCCACAAGATTGCATAAATTTTAATGAAGTAGCTTTAATGGTCATCTGGGATAAATAGAGAACCTTGGAAATTATAGGAAGAATTTTGTAGCGTCATTTATAGTGGGTAGTTTCAGGTTGAGTCTCTTTGAATACTCTGAGACATTTTCCCCAGATTTTTTTTCCCACCTGAGCTGAGTTGGCATTTATAAGAGAAGTCCTGTGACTCATTTTCTCTTCCTTTCTCAGCCTCCCCACAAACTTCCACTAGCATCTAAAGCAGTGTTTCTCAACCTTGACAATTTTAAGGCACGTGGACTTCAACTCCCAATTGGCAATAGTACATGTAAAAAGGATCGGGGTGTTCTTGTTGACTGCATTTTTATAGATAATATNATATGATGAAACTATTAAAAGTGCTATTGAGGTGTATTATCTGTTCATAAAAATAGTGACAGACTGGAGCAACTTCAAAGGAGGTTTATCCCAATGGTGAAAGATCTAGAAACCAAAGTCTCTGAATAATGGTTAAAGAATCAAGGCTTGTTTAGCATATAGAAGGGATAGGTGAGGGAGACATGATAGATATTGTCAAATATCTAAGTGTTTTCACAAAGCAAAAGAAGTTGACTTATCCTGTTTTTATCCAATGAACAAGGCAGAATGAATGGACTTAAACTACAAAGAACCAGATTCAGGCTAGAGAGCAGGAAGAACTTCCTTGTTTTATGAACTGTCTGTCAGTGGAATAGACTTTGGTGAGTTCTTCAAACAGAGGCTGAACAGTCATTTGTCAGAGTTGCTATTGTGGATCCTGCACTGATTAGAGTTAGACGACATCCCTCAAATCTGTATGAAACAAAATAGCAGTAACTCAGAAAATAATAGGCTTAAGAAATACATTCTCTGATGGGATTAATTTGAAAGTCATATCTTTAAAATACTATCCCAATTCCTATTTTGTATGCTTCTATTATATGAAGGGGACATTATTTCTGAAAAAGAATTAGCCATCCAGCCACCTAAGTTCTGTAACAGATATGGACAATCAGTTACTCCAGAATGAAAGTGAATGAAATATTTTCCTGTGAGTCATTTTTAAATAGAACTTCATATATTCTCTCACAAACAATCCTATTATTGTCTATATGTCTTTAAACCTTTGATGTTCTGCATCATTGGCTTGCTATGCTTTTTACTGTATTTGGTGAACTAATTTCTAGAGACTAACTTGGAGGGAAAGGATTAAGTTGTCAGTCAGGTCACATAACTATGCATGTATAATATATTCCCTGTCTATGATAACACTTTGAAAACATTATTTGTTTTTTAGGCAGATTGTGGTCTTTTCTTTTATGCCTTCACCCCTACACTCTCTACATAATTATTTCAACAACAGATTATTCAAGAGAAGATAAAGATTGCTTTCCTTCACTGATTGATTCAATAAGCCTTCTTTCCTCTCATTTTCACTATGTATTAGCCATAAAGCAAAGCTTCTTCCTGCATTCTATTTCTCATTCTAGATTAACAAATAGAAATGTTTCCAAAATGAAACAAGGGGGGGAAAAACCCAATTCCAAATAGTTCTGTACAACACTTTCACAATTAAACAAGAATGTACCTAAAATAACAAACCACTACAGTGGTCTTGATTAAAAAGCAGAACAAAATAAATTAAACTAAATTGTTATTCTTTTAATGGCTTTTATCTCAAAATATCAAACACAATTTGTGGATGAAAAGAGAAATCCTTTTTCAGGAATACAAACTTGTAGCAGTCAGAAACAGAAATGTAGGTCAGTAGGTCACAAATGTAAAACTGCACTAAAACAGATTTTCTGAACTCTGTTGTGAAAGAGATAATGAAAGGAATGTGAACAGATACATCTAAAATATTTTAAGACAGAAAATTCTCTGGAATTTCATTCCAAATTCAAATAGTAAAAGATGAAAATGCTGGGAATTGTACTTTTGTAAGAAACTACATGTTTCAAATACAATGAAACCTTAATGAACCATTAATTTCTTTGTATGTCTTCCTCCCTCTCTCTCTCTCGCACACACACACACACACACACACACACACAAAAAACACACAAACACACACATTCCTAGTTAAATTGATTACTTTTTAAATATTAACTTTTAAAATTGTACAAAAAGAATTGGTTACACATGTCATCTTAATATATGCATTATTTATTGGGTTCTAAATTAGAATAGAATAGAGCTGGAAGGGACCTTGGAGGTCTTCTAGTCCAGCCCCCTGCTCAAGCAGGATAGCCTATACCATCTCAGACAGGTGATTGTCTAGTCCAGGGGTCCCCAACCCCTGGTCTGTGGACCAGTACCTGGCTGCGGCATGTCAGCAACCAGTCCGCACAAACAAGCAAAGCCCCATCTGCAGGATGCAGGCAGCACACAAAACCACAAACCCTCCAGTCCACAGAAAAACCTCTCTCCATGGAACCGGTCCCTGGTGCCCAAAAGGTTGGGGACCTCTGGTCTAGTCTCTCCTTGAAAATCTCCAGTGATGGAGCGCCCACGATTTCTGGAGGCAAGCTGTTCCACTGGTTGATTGTTCTCACTGTCAGGAAGTTTCTCCTTAATTCCAGGTTGCTTCTCTCTTTGATCAGTTTCCAACCATTGTTTCTCGTCCTTCACTCTGGTGCTCTGGTGAACAATGTGAACCCTCTCTTCCTTGTGGCAGCCCCTCAGATACTGGAATACTGCTATCATGTCTCCCCTATTTCTTCTTTTCTTTAGACTAGCCAAACCCAAGTCCCGCAGCCGTTCTTCACATATTTTAGTCTCCAGGTCTTTGATCATTTTAGTTGCTCTTCTCTGAATTTTTTTCCAAACTCTCAACATCTTTTTTGTGATACAGTGATCAAAATTGGCTGCAGTATTCCAGGTGTGGTCTTACCAGGGTTTTATAAAGCGGTACTAATATTTCGTGTGATCTTGATTCTATGCCTCTATTTATACAACCCAGGATTATATTAGCTTTTTTGGTTGCTGTTGCATACAGCTGGCTCATAGTCAAGTGATCATCCACTAGGACTCCAAGATCCCTCTCAGAGTTACTGTTTTTAAGCCAGGTCTCGCCCAATCTGTCCTTGTACCTTTGATTTTTCCTGTCTAAATATAAAACTTTGCTTTTCTCCACATTGAAATTCATTTTGTTGGATAGGGCCCATTGTTCAAATTTGTCAAGATCTTTTTGGATCCTGAGTTTGTCTTCTGGAGTATTGGCTACTCCTGTCAGTTTGGTGTCATCTGCAAATTTCACGAGTTCCCCTTCAATTCCTTCATGTAAGTCATTTATGAAGATATTGAAGATGGAACCTTGTGGTACCCACTGCTTACTTCTCTCCATGTGGACATAGTGCCATTAAGGACTACTCATTGAGTATGGTTTGTCAGCCAGCTACAGATCCGATGATGACGTTGTCTAGTCCACCTTTTTCTAGCTTACCAAGGAGTAGATTGTGGTCTACTTTATCTAATGCCTTACTGAAATCTAAGTATACTACGTCTACAGCATTTCGCTGATCTACTAACTTAGTCACTTTATCAAAGAATGAAATAAGATTGTCTGGAGGAAAGAGAGACAATTTTGATCAAGAATTATGTCTCCATAATCTCAGATTGATTTGTGTTTGGTTATAATTACCAATTATATTTGGTTATAATGTTCATACAGTGAGGAAGGCATTTTTTTAAATGGTGACATTGAAGGGTATCAAGGAACATCAGATGGATGGAAAAAGTGTTGCAGCATCATAACACAAGTCCTTCCAGTTTTTTACATGTGTCATGACATTGCTCAAAAGGAATGAAGCTTGCATCCATCCAAAAAGGGTGGAGCTTTCAGACAAAAGTAATAGGATCCAGCAGCACTTCTGTTACTTCATGATAACACTTCTGATGCACACCAGGGTCATGCCAAACATAAAAAAAGGAGAAAATCTAATGAGGTCATTTTTTGTCAGATGCAAGCAACCAGATCCTCATGTATAGGATTCAAGCCAACTACTTTATTACATTCTGCTTATTATACAGAAATCTCCCCAGACTGCCAGCCTTCAGTTGGGACAAGATAGATAAGGCTCTGTGGAGCTTAAGGAGGGGGGAGTCGGTTCTGGATCTCTTGCATCTGCGCAAGATATGAGGTTAATTCTGCACTTGAGGAGGCCCCTTTGCCTGATTGGGTATTTCCCAACATTTCTGTTCCTGGTTAGATATTATGGATGATAAGTTTCATAAGCTAACTAAGATTTATAAGAACTATCACTCACAACAGTTTGAATGATTCTGGTCACATATTCGTATCATAATTGATAGTTGACTAGCCTTTCTAGGTTCATTGATAATTGTAGGCTTCATTGGTAATTGTAGGCATTCTCAGGGCACATCTACATCATACAGTTTTCATTCCCCAGTTCCTCACCTAGCAGCTTGAAACTGACCTGTGGCCTTCTTCACTTTTGCCCACTGCACCCCTTTGCCCCTGGTCCATGTACCTGAAGTAAAAGAAAATTAAAACAACTTGCTGATGCCCATCTTATATTTTTAATATACATTACATGAAATTCTCTGGTCATCTCTGGGGGGGGGGGATAACTTGCTATGATGCAGTACTTTCTTACTACAGATCCTGCTCCTCCTTTCCATTTTAAAGCTTTTTACAAGCTGTGATGTGCAATGATAGCAGAGTAGCATTTTTGCGGCTAGATCCTTTCCCCAGCATCTCCAACCTCGATTGCATGTTGCTATGGCAGCTGAAAAGAGCAAAGAGCAGTATTGTTTAGAAGATCCATAAATATGCCCCAGTAACTGAAGAAAAAATCTGAAGATCTTGTATAACACAGGGAAGCAATGCTATAGAAGTAGAAGCTTAGATGGTAATACATGTGAAGGTTGTGTGAATATTGTGGTTATGATTGAGGACAAAGAAGTGACTATTGCACTAGCCCAAACCTAATACAAATTACCTGAAATCATCCTTTAGTATAAAAGTCTGATTCCAGCTATACAGAGCACTCCCTCTTCTTTCTATTTCAGAATGTTTGGTTTGGTGTATCTGAGCAAAATGTAATCCATGCAATGTACATTGAAGACTTACAGAATTATCTTTTCAAGCAGAATCCTAAACCAATGTCTTTAAACTATGAAATCTGAAAAGATTTAACTCCCCCCTCCTTCATGTGAAGCATTGATTTGTAAGTCAACAGTGGCAGTATTCATTCACTGTGTAATCCCATGAAAAGTTGAAAATAGCTTTATACAATTCTTGTGTGCCTCTCCCTAAGAAGGAACATTTCATCCTTGACCTATTTCTGCTTGCTGCACAATAGACTTAATGAGTAATGATGACTTTAGAAAGGGCAGCACAAAAAGAAAAAAGAAAAAAAAAGACTGAAGGCTTTAAAATGGGGATCTACAAAAACATCAAGCCATGTCTGCCAAATTTTTTAAAAAAGGAACAGATTGTTGCTTAAAACCTAATAGTTAAAGTTCTGCTGCAAATTGCATTTAAGTTGTTATCATTTTGATTAGAATCCAATTCTCTATGTCCAACAACTCCTCTTCCTTTCTTGTTTCTGAGGCTTTAGCTTTTCCAAGGTCAAGATCACTTGATGCCTTCTCATCTCTCCTGTATAGAACAGTGAAGTCAGGTTGACTTGGGTCCCTTTGGCTGGCCAGTCCCAGTCGGCTCAAATCAAAGTCCAATCGTGCAGCAAAGTCTGCAGGGCTGTCCCTCAGCGCAGTTTGCAGGTCCTGTTCAGTGGATACTGTCCTTCTGTCCGGGGGAAGCTCTCCTACGGCCTTTTCCCCGTCTCCTTGAGTAATAGTTCTGTTGGAACGTGCAAGCTCCTCTGTTGGGCCGCTGTCGCAGCCCTCAATGAAATTGAGTTTGACACCCCTGCTGACAGGAAGATAGACCACCTCAGCATTCGAGGAGACAGAATCTGACATGTCTGTTTGTTTGTGGTGAACAACACTAGGAGTGGCTTGTGGTGCATGAAGACCATGAACTAGCGGCCATACAAGTAGTCATGGAACTTTTTAACTCCTGCCACAATGGCCAGAGCCTCCTTGTCAATTTGTGTGGAGTTGCACTCTGCGGATGATAGGGTCCTGGAGTAATACGCGATGGGCTTCTGCCTCCCATCAGTCATTAAGTGGCTTAACACAACCCCAACCCCATACGGGGATGCATCACATGCAATGCAGATAGGCAGCTGCTCATTGAAATGAGTGAGAACTGAGTTCGATGACAGCAGTGATTTGACTGCTCAACTTCTCCATAACATCTGATTCAGGATAGGTTCTACAGGTAGTCCTCCACTGATGACCACAATTGAGCCCAAAATTTATGTTGCTAAGTGAGACATTTGTTAAGTGAATTTTGTCCCATTTTACAACTTTTCTTGCCACGGTCGTTAAGTGAATCACTGCAGTTGATAAGTTAGTAACCCGATTGTTAAGTGAATTTAGCTTCCCCATTGACTTTGCTTATCAGAAGCTTGCAAAAGGTGATCACATGACCTTGGGACACAGCAATGGTCATAAATATGAGTCAGTTGCCAAGCATCTGAATTTTGATCACATGATCATGGGATACTGCAAAGATTGTAACTGTGAAAAATGGTCATAAGTCACATTTTTCAGTACTGTTGTAACTTTGTACGGTCACTAAATGAACTGTTGTAAGTCCGGGACTACCTGTATATGTTCTGATGGATGCCTGAAAGGACTGGATTAGGGATGTGATGAAAGATTGGATAGGTGGGTAGTGATTGGATAATTGGATAATTGAGACAATCATAGCATCTCCAACTGGCCCACCTCTTCCAATCTCCATACAGCCAGCCTTTTTTAAGGTGCAGATAAGATGGGCTGAGGGTGGTGTCAAAAGTGGTGTGTAGTCTTTGCCACTGCCATTGATATATTTGGCTTCAAGCACAGCATATCCAGTTGACCAGTCCACCTCTCAGACCTTTCCAAGACTTTCCTTTTCCTACTCTTGAGATTTAACATTTGTTAAAATCTTCTAGTAGCCTGGTACGCACTAACCTTATGCTGCTAAACCAGTGGTTCTCAACCTTTTTAATGCTGCGACCTCAACCGGTCGTAAGTCGAGGACTAAACCGGTCATAAGTCGAGGACTAAACCGGTCGTAAGTCGAGGACTAAATCGGTCATAAGTCGAGGACTACCCAACCGGTCGTAAGTCGAGGACTTTCCCTGCCCAGGAGCGCCGCACATGCGAGGTTCCGCCACCTGCGCCGGCCGAGGCGTAGCTGGCAAGCAGCAGAGACAGAGCAGGCCGACCACCAGCTGGCCCAGCTCAAGGGAGGTAAGGCACCCGCCGGAAAAGGGGAAAAAAATGGCGGACAGCCTTGCTTGGCGACCCCCGTGAAATGGTCGATCGACCCCAAATGGGGTCGCGACCCATAGGTTGAGAACCGCTGTGCTAAACCATCAAGACATTACTGAAGCTGAAAGCCAGAGCAACCCAACATTCAAAACTGCAACTGTCAAACTTTTCTCTTTGCAGCTGAAGAGGAAAGAAAAAAGAATACAGCTGATAATATTTATTAGAAGGAAAATAAAAGTTACAACACTAGAAATCTAGATAGGGCTCTATTTAAATGAGAAATCTATATATAGGCACCTTTAGAGTAAAAGAAGTCTTGTCCGTTTCCTCCTAATCTTTCTATGCAAAGGATTGAGTATGTCTTTTAATTTATTTGTTTATGTGCCTGTTATTTGTCCATAAAACTGCAGTAATTATTGGTATTTCAAAGATACTTCATAAATACTTAAGAACTTTTAGTCCATCTATATAGAATGGAAATAGACTTGCAAGTTATAAAAACAATATCAATGAAAAAAATAGCTTAAAAAGCTATGTATTTATGAGCTGTTCTCTTTATCTGTCTCTTCACCCAACACGCCCACCCACCCATCCACAGATGCAATAGGAATATAGAATCTTAAAAACAAGATTAATCTTCTTTTCAGGATCAAGCAGTGAAAACCCACATGATAGTTTCTTTGTGTGACAAATGTATCTTAGCAGTAGCTCAGAAAATGCACCAAATGTGAGCAAATCAATTGCTTTCCATCTAAAGATTGCTTTCATTAACTAGAGCTCAATCAAAAATTCCATTTGTTTTTAAAAAATAAAAAATGACTCCAGTTGACATTAAGTTGTGATGAGCTATGAAGAACTGAAGTCTTTCAAAGTACTGAAGCCAGTGACTTTTATTAGCAAGAACGAATAAGTTGGCAAATACTGTGTTATCTTACTGTTGAAATTCTGCTGCCAATTAGAGTAAGTAATTGTGGGCAAAAAACACACCAATTGTCTGACATTTTCAGGCAGCTTCATATGTTCATAAGTATAGATATCTTATAATGGAACACATCCCATTAACTGTAATTCATGGACAGAGAGACAATTAGCTCAATGCCATGGACACTATGGTATGCCTCTTGAACAGCTGATTTCCATAATCTGTGCACTCAGCATGATTTGCATAACATTTGTTAGGTCGCTGCAGACTGCGATAATAGTAGCACTCAATAAATACTACTGGCTTTTTACTGGTTTAATGGGGACTTCTTATATGAAAAACATTTTTGACAGATTATAGTAGAAATGCAATCACTACTTATAATAAATATTCCATGTGTACAGAAGAACTCTTAGCATTAATACTATTGCACAACCTGACAAATGTGTTTCATGAACTCTTAATCTATTTAAACTAGGGACATTGACTTTGAAGTTGCATGTCTTGGAATATGAAAAAATGCTACATTTTAAACAAAGTTATCAGGAGACAGTAAATTTGACTCCCCAATAAGAATGCTCAACTGGAAAAATGTCTAGTATATTTTTGGTGCAAATAGCAACAAGATATCATTTATTTTTAATCCAACACACTAAAAGAACATAAGAAACATTTTGGGCATTTTTCCCCCCTGAATGTAGACAACCTTGTATATGGCAAGTAGGTTAATTGAAATGAAGGAAAATGTGACCCTCTGCTAGAACTGTTCCTAAGGGTTTGGAATTTAATGTTATTATTATTCCAGTGCTTAGTGATGAGCTAAACTTAGTTCTTAGCCACGGAAGTATAACATGATGTAAATCGGACATGACTAAAATTTGCTGCAAGAAACCATTCCTTGAAAATTCTTGTAGCTCTTGTAAATATATTTGAAGTCCTGTATTAAATCAACATTTAGATTCCCACTGGAGAAAATAGAGCACTACAGACTCAGTTCTTTGCTGTGAGCTACCAAATCACACACAACACATCAACTTGTCAGAACTGTTATCAAATTCCACAGACATGCTTTATATTACAGGCTGATTTCACAGCTATTTTATGGTGTAGAATAAGGACAGCTATGCAATACCTACAAATTAGGTATTTAAGTTCTTCTTTTTAAGTTCCACCCAAGGCTAATGGAATGCCATCAAATATTTGTATAATAATTAACAACAACAATAGTAGTAGTACTAGTAGTAGTAGTAGTAGTAATAATAATAATAATAATAATAATAATAATAATAATAATAATAATAATAATAATAATAATAATATAACAATAACAATAATAATATAATAAAGTTGGAAGGGACCTTGGAGGTCATCTAGTCCAACCCCCTGCTCAGGGAGGAAACACTATACCATTTCAGACAAATGGCTGTCCAGTCTCTTCTTAAAAACGTCCAGTGTTGGAGCATTCACAGTTCTGGAGGCAGATTGTTCCACTGATTAATTGTTCTAACTGTCAGGAAATTTCTCCTTAGTTCTAGATTGCTTCCCTCTTTGGTTAGTTTCCATCCGTTGCTTCCTGTCCTGCCTTCAGGTGTTTGGAGAATAAGTTGACTCCCTCTTCTTTTTGGCAACTCCTGAGATATTGGAACAATGATATCATGTCACCCCTCGTCCTTCTCTTCAGATTACTAGACATACCCAATTCCAGCAACCGTTCCAGTCCCCTGATCATCTTTGTTGCTCTTCTCTGTACTCTTTCTAGAGTCTCAACATCTTTTTTACATCATGGTGACCAAAATTGGATGCAGTATTCCAAGTGTGGCCTTACCAAGGCATTGTAAAGTGGTATTAACACTTCATGTGATCTTGATTCTATCCTTCTGTTAATGCAGCCTAGCACTGTGTTGGCTTTTTTGGCAGCTGCAGCACACTGCTGGTTCATATTTAAGTGATTGTCCACTAGGATTCCAAGATCCCTCTCACAGTTTCTACTATTGAGCAAGGTTCCACCTATACTATACCTGTACATTTGGTTTTTCTTTCCTAAATGTAGAACCTTACTTTTTTCACCATTGAATTTCATTTTGTTAGATTGCGCCCAATGTTCAAGTCTGTCAAGATCCTCCTGTATCTTAAGCCTATCTTCTGGAGTGTTGGCTATTCCTGCCAACTTGGTGTTGTCTGCAAATTTGATGAGTTCCCCATCTATCCCCTCATCCAAATCACTGATGAAGATGTTGAAAAGCATTGGGCCCAGAACAGAACCCTGGGGCACCCTATTACACACTTCACTCCATGTAGATGCAGTTCCATTGAGGACCACATGCTGAGTAGTTGGTCAGCCAGCTACGATTCCATCTGGTGGTGATGCTATCTAACCCACATTTTTCTATCTTATCAAGTAGTAAGTTGTGGTCTACTTTATCAAATGCCTTATCGAAGTCCAAGTAAATTATATCCACAACATTCCTCTGGTCCACTAATTTTGTCACTTGGTCAAAGAATGCAATAAGATTTGTCTGGCATGATCCGTTTTTGACAAATCTATGTTGGCTTTTGGTTATGACTTGGTTTGCCTCTAGGTATTCGCTGATTCGTTGCTTGATTATCTTTTCCAAAATCTTCCCAGGTATTGAGGTCAGGCTGATAGGTCTGTAGTTTCCTGGATCCATCTTTTTTCTTTTTTGAAGATGGGAACTACATCAGCTCTTTTCCAGTCCTCTGGTAGTTCCCCAGTGCTCCAGGATCTTTGAAAGATATAGTTCAGTCATTCTGAGATCACATCTGCCAGTTCTTTGAGAACCTTGGAGTGTAATCCATCTGGTCCTGGTGATTTGAACTCATCTAGGATGGACAGGTGCTCTCTTACCATTTTCTTGCTTATTTTAACGTGTTTCTAATCTGTTTTTTATGGAACTGTTTTTGATAAGTTGGACTATTTTTTCTCTTTGTGTAAAGACGGATGCAAAAAACAAATTAAGTAGTTCTGCTTTCTCCCTGTTGCTTGTCACCTTCTTGCCACTTTTTCCCACTAATGGACCAATCATTTCCTTAACTTTTTTCTTGTTTTTTACGTGTTGAAAGAAAGTTTTTTTTTTTACTTTGGTCACAAGCCTTAGTTCATTTTGAGCATTAGATTTCCTCACTTCATCTTTGCAGGCTCGGGCTATTTGCTAATATTCTGCCTTAGTTATGTGCCCCTCTTTCCACTTTTTATACTTGTCCTTTTTATCTTTCAATTTATCAGAGAGTTCTTTATGCAGCCATGCTGGTTTCTTTTGAGAGCTGTTATTTTTCTTCTTTGTTGGTATTGTGCTAGAATGGGCTTTTATAATCTCACTTTTCAAAATTTCCCAAGCTTCTTGAGTTGTTTTCCCCTTGAGGATTCTCATCCATGGAATCCTTCCCAAGCTCTCTCTAAGTTTATTGAAATTAGCTCTCTTAAAGTCCAAGACTCTAGTTTGACTATGTTCTATTGCTTGTGTTTGGATAATGTTGAATTCCTATATTGCATGATCACTCCCCCCCAAGGTTTCTGTGGCTTCAACACCTTCTATTGTTCATCTCTGTTAGTGAGAATTAAGTCCAAAATGGCTAATCCCCTAGTTCCGTTCTCTACTTTTTGGGAGACAAAGTTGTGTGCTAGGTTTGTCAGGAATCTGTTTGATCTTCCACTTGATGCAGAATTTGTCTCCCAGTTGATGTCAGGGTAATTAAAGTCTCCTATTACTATTGTGATGCGCTTTCTACATGCCTTAGTTAGCTGACTAAACAAAAAATTCATCTATTTCCTCTGGTTGGTTGGGTGGCCTATAGTATACACCTAAGGCAATGTCATTTCCCCCCCTTTTATATTCACCGAAATGCATTCAAGACAGTTACATCATTGTTGTGCTCTATTTCTGTAGAGATGTAGTTATTTCTTCTATAAAGAGCAACTCCACCTCCTCTTTTATTTGGTCGTTTCTTTTAAATAATTTAAATCCCTCTAGCTGTGTGTTCCATTTGTGGGTTTCATCCCACCAAGTTTCCATAATGAAAGTTTCCATAATGAACCAAAGCAGAGATGTCTCTGCTTTGAAAGTAGCCATGTTGTCAAACTTCAGGAGTTGATCACAGGAAATGTTTTTTTTAACATTTTGTATTATGTCATGAAATATTTTATAATTTTTATGTCATAAAATATTTTGTGAATTTTGTCAAATTTCAGTTCCAATAGATTTTGGACACATTCTGTAAGTTAGTCCATATGAGGTAGCTTGGTTGAAAAAGTTTTGTCTATGATGCACCATTTTACCTGTTAAAGGTTTTAAATACATGAATTTTAGTTGTATAGGGATAGCTAGATAGTCAGATGTTCTGAATGAATGGATTCAACCAGCTATTAAGTCCTCCAATGAACAGATCACAGGTGAAGAAGTGTTCTTTAGCTGTGATCTCTAAAGCTATTTCTGGGTCATTGTTTCAATTGTCATCATTTCAGAGACATCAGAATGAAAACAGCTCTTCATCCTCACCATCCTTCTTGGCCATTCCCTCATTCTCTCTCACTTCTGGGAGCAGCCCCTTACCTGCCTGATCACATTGGACTTGCAACTTCCTGATAGTTTGCTCACTGATTTTACTTATGGGAAACTGTCAGGGAATGCTGATTGTCACAATCAAATTTAAACTTCCTGCTGGCTTCCTTGTCTAAAGCTGTTGGGGATCATTGGAAAATATGAATATGTGAGCAGCTGACCATGGTGGTGCTGTAGTGGTCACAATTTTGCCAAAGTTTAATCACATAGATATAATGGGCCCTGGATTTTGGACATATTCTGTAAGTCAGCTTATCTGAGGTGCATTGGTTCAAAAATTGTGATGATGCACAATTATTTCCCAATTGAAGTTACAAACAGACAGACATGAGAGCTTTAATAGTATAGATGATATTCAAATTATAAGATAGAAACTCTGTAATAATAAATAATTTAAAGATGCAAAAAAGTTTTTCTTGAAACGGTTAATGAATACTTAAAGAAACAAAATACTGTTGGAAAAATGGTTTTAAGATTGAGAAAAAAGTGCTAAAAAATCTCTGTGATAAAATGAATGTGCTGGACCGGAATGATGTTTTTGTTTCAAACAATACCTAACTTGACAACTGATGCACCATTTAAACAATGGTAGAAAGATACTATATATTTAAGTTAGTATGGCAAGGCAAAAGCCAAGGGTTAAATACTACAGTAAATCTTCCTAGTTGCAAAAAATTGAGAAGGATTAGGATTACACTTGTCTACAAATTTTGGGAAATTATCGACCTCTGAGATAAATGTGTTAATTCTTACATATTTTGATTAGATGAATTAGAAAACAGGTGATAAAGATTCTGTTTGGTTAAAGATTTCAAGATATTTCACAATAAAGATTTATACACAGGCGAGTATATTTGCCTACAAGGGAGGGAGGTGTCTAATGATCATGATGCCTCATAACGTCTCAACAAAGTACAGTAGAATGATGAAAACGGTACCACATGGAAGTGTATAAATTTATCTTCACTTTGAGCCTAAAGATTATTACCTAACTGTAATTTATTGTTCTTTTATTGTAAGGTACATTTGTCTTGGTCAAATCTACGTATCATATAGTGGTATCTGATGGCTTGTGAAAGTGTTATTGCCTAACATTTCCAAGGAACAATTGCATGGTATTTTCCCTCAGAAGCCAAGATATGAGAAAACTGTGTAAACAATGCAGATAACTTCCACTACATTTGTGGCAAGGTTATATTTGTATCTCAAAAGTGCAGTATGATGGCAGTGGTAAAACAGGCACACCACCTATATTTTGGATGCAAAATAGGGGATCAGGACAAGAGTTGGGTCCCTCATTATTGTTGCATTACATGTGCAACTTATCTGCATCATTGGCTAAACAAGAAGAAAAAGTCCATGCCTTTTGCAATTCCAGTAGTGTGGAGGGAACCCACCAATCATAGTTGCTCTTTTTGCATGGTTCGCCCAATTGCAAAAGAGTTCTCAAGAAAGAAGAAGTGTAATATTTATGTAGAGATATAGTTATTTCTTCTATAAAGAGCAACTCCACCTCCTCTTTTATTTGGTCGTTTCTTTTAAATGATTTAAATCCCTCTAGCTGTGTGTTCCATTTGTGGGTTTCATCCCACCAAGTTTCCATAATGAAAGTTTTCATAATGAACCAAACATTCTATCCACACTACATCCTGTACTCCATGGTGATAACTGGCCAATTCCAGATCCACCAGAATCCTATTCTCTAGATAGATGATGATAAAGACAATGAACAGGATGGAGCTGATCCGGGGCTGTCGATGTCAGGAGACTCCAACTTTAGCTCAATGAATGCTCCTCCTGAACCACATCTAATTTCTCAGAGTGAACTAAATGATCTGGTCAGGAATTTGGAATTGCCTAAGAGTAAGACAGAGTACTGGGCTCCAGATTACAACAGTGGAACCTTATCGTTTAATCTGATGTTAGACCTTGTCAGTTTGTCACACAAAAAGCATGAAAATGTTATATAAAAACCAATAAATGAATGGAAAGTTATATTATTGGTATCAATAAAAAGATAAATTTATAATGATTGGTGTGGCACCATTCTCATTGCTATATCACATTTTGCAGAAAAGTGATAGACTGCAGTGTTTCTCAACCTTGACAATTTTAAGGCATGTGGACTTCAACTCCCAGAATTCCACAGCCAGCATTGCTGGCTGTGGAATTCTGGGAGTTGAAGTCTACATGCCTTAAAATTGTCAAGGTTGAGAAACACTGTGATAGAGCATAATTACACATCCCCCTCGTATTTCTGAATTATTTTGATGCAATTTTGACCTGAATCTGTGTCTTGCAAATTGGAGCCAATTAATACTCAGGGCTTAATTTTCCTTTATTAGTGACCCAATTCTGGTAAAATTAAGCTACTTTCATTTCTGAGGATTTCTCCTTGTAGACCAGTGTTACTTGAATTGAAGTTGAAGTTTGCAGCCTGCTATTTGGTTTGGATGAAAGAATGGATGCTTCTGGAAAAATAAAAGAATTCTAGAATTAAAAGGGCATGATCTAAAATTTGGATGACATGGTTTTCTATGGTGTGAGAAGTTTAATGTAGTTTTAAAAAATTATTTTAGAAGTGCCATATTGAGAATATCAAATTGATATGAATACAGACTATGCCTGAAAAAATATTTTTATGAATCTTAGCACAAGAAGCATTTTATAGGAAACAAACAGCCGACAAGGAGAAATAGTTAATCTATTGGGAGATGTTAGGACAAGAATGTGGAGCATGTAAGTTGAAACTAAGAAAGCAACTGCAGAAGGATTTAGTTTTCAGTGTTTTTCATGCATAACATTAAAAGAAAGATTTAAAGTAGATCATAGAAAATTTGGAACGAAGCAGCAGAAGATAGAATTTGAAGTTCAGTTATGTGCAGATGGTGAACTTGTAATTGCTAAAAAGTATAAACTGTTGCTGAAATTTGAAACAGAGGAAGGACAAATGAAAGAGTGTATGATTAAATGGTCTAAGGTGTTTGGTAATAACATATTGTTGGAACAGTGCGAAAACACTGTTGAAATTTACTCACATTTTAATTTAAAAGATTTTTTAAATAAAATTACAGTATGTACCATTAGTATATGACTCTAGGAAAATTATCTAGACCACGACATATTGCAACTTTTTTTTTGCATTGCCAGAGCTGGGGTGGGCATGGCCTCCATTTGACACCCCTGATCTAGACTATTACTAAATTACTTCAGATTTATGTTGGAAGTGTGGACAAATTAAATTTTATCATGCCTGGAGGACTTGTAAAAAAACCCAGAATTTTTTCTGTCAAAATACATGCAATAGAAAGAATTTTAAAATCTCAACTAAAACTGAATATTTTCAGTTGAATATTAGAAACTGAATCCTTTTTGTTGGGACTTATGAACAGACAATTATAAAAGAGCCCTGGAAGATTATTTTTTATACGATCAGTACTGTGGGACTACTATATGCATAAAAATGACAAGATTCTGAAATATCCATAAGGTGAAAATAATGGAACTAGCAGAGATGGCAAAATTAATTTGCTTAGAGAAAGATCAATGACTGTATTTATTAGTGACTGGAAACGCCTATGCACTTTTTGCTGAAAAAAATAAATGAACTGGTGATCTGTGGATTTAATGATTAGAAAAAGTAGATTATGGAAAGAAGGAAATTATAATTGAACATTAGAGTTAGAGAAAGTAAACTATAAATGTACTTCTAATTGCTGTTAAGATTTCATTACTTTTTCTTTTTTCTTTTCTATTTCTTTTACTTTGTCTTTTTCACTTTATTTTTTCTATTCTTTTTCTCTTCAATTCAAAAGCAATTCAATTCCTTTTATTTTGTTCAAAACTTCCTTAATAAAATTAATAATAGTAATAAAGCAACAAAGTCTTTATGTCAACCTGAAAAAAGATGCTGCTGATTTAATGAGCATCAAAGGAGTTTGCCGCCTGCACAAAGTCTGAAGCACTTCTAAATCAGTTAAAAAATCTACAGCTGTTTTAGGAACTTTTTTTGGGGGGGTGTTGCATTTGAACAATGGTTTGCTGATGCTTTATTTAATATTCCTTTTGTACAGAATGGGTTTATTGTGTTCTTTTGCTCCAGGACTAATAACATTTTTGGAGGCGGATGCCTTTGAGTCAATGTTGACTCTTGGCAACTGCCTGGACAAATCCCTGCAGTTTTCTTGGCAAATTTTCACAAGTATTGCCACTGCCTGCTTCTTCCTAGGGCTGAGAGTGACTGGTCCAAGGTCACCTAGCTGGCTTTGTGACTAAGGCAGGATTAGAACTCATGGTCCTCTGCTTTCTGGCCTGGTGCCTTGACCACTACATCAAACTGAGTCTCCTCTCTAATTAGATTAATCTAATAATCACTGTGATCTTCTGTCATAAGATATGGATGACTGCAGCAGTTTGAGTCCTACTGAGTCGTGTTCTGAAGTATTATTTATAGTACAGTGGTAAGAACATTTACTCAAAACAAAATCTCACAGTGGGTCTCAATGGGACTTAATTTTGGATGAGTGTGTATAATATTGCATCCTGCCAATCACGTGGGTAATCAGCAGCAGTCATTTCCTCTTTCTAAAGCCTACAGAATCCCAGAAGCCCCATTTACTTTTCTCAGTTGCCCAGTTTTTTGTCTGCAGTTGGTTGTTAGTATTAACATGTTCTTTTTTTGCTGATAATCACATCAGGGAACAACAATCTGGAACAGGATAGTTAGAAAAAAGTGGAGCAATTCTTCAGTCTCTTGCCAGCAACCATGTTCCAACTCATTATTTCACTGAGTTACTCAGAGCACCAAAAATAAACCATTAGGATCAAAAGAACATGAAACATGGAAGAAAGAAAAACGATAGAGAGCTGGTAGAGAAAAAAAAATATTCCAGGAGGAATGTAATTGAACCTACTTTCATTTAGATATATCAGTGGTGGCAAACTTATGGCACGGGTGCCAGAGGCGGCACGCAGAGCCCTCTCTGTGGGCACGTGCGCCGTCGCCCCACTCCTACGCCTTCAGCTGGGTTTTATAAAACCTTTTCGCTTTAGGCCTCTGCCACCATGTGCAAAAAAAAAAAAAGGTTCAATCAATCAGTCAATTTCAACTTCTTGCGGGAAAAAAAAAGATCTTGCAAAGTTGGAATTGATTGATTGAACATTTTAGTCCCACCCAGTCTGCCGTTACCACCGCAGCCACGCCCAGCCAATGGGCCACACCCAGCCAATGGGCCACACCCAGCCAATGGCCACACCCACCCGGCACCCAACGATGCATAAGTGGGTTTTTTGTTGCAGTTTGGGCACTCAGTCTCTAAAAGGTTCGCCATCACTGAGATATACCATATCTGAGGTGCAACTATCCAATGATCACTAGATGACAGCAAAGAGGCATTTTCTAAATTTGTCTGCTGCCACCAACATGTCCAGATCGTTCCTCCCCCAAAAGATGTAGTTTGCCTATTCTCAGCAACAAGAGACCAGAGAAAAGTAGTGTGGTTTGAAGGTAAACAATTCCCACACCAGGAAAAGGTAAGAGTTCTAGAGAGTGCAAAGGAACTTGTACTAGGATTGCTGTGAAGACACAAATCCTCTCTGCCAACAATCTTGTGGGAATATAAGCGTATGTTTGTGAACTTAACCAAGGAGACTGCATTAAAAAGAAGCAATTTAGTGGCAATTTCCACAGAGAATTAGAAAGAGAAGTAGGATATCTCTCTTTTATATGTGTATCTGCAACTAAGGAAGCATACATAATACCATTTGAAATTCCATACATATATTTACTTGTGGTTTATATACCAAAGTGTTTTGCCCCTCCATATCAGTAAAGTTATTTTTAAAATCTTGTTGTACATTCTCAGATTTTTCATTTGAACTTCCCTACCCATACTCCCACATCAACTATGATCCCTAAGGTAAAAAGAGGATATTTTGAGAATTGAGTGGTTGGAAAATGTTTAGTTTTCAAATGTATAAAGTCCCCCCCCGGACATTAGAAATAGATCCCATTACCTATGTGGAGGGAGTAATAGAAATATTACTGCACAAAGGGAAAGGAATTGCTTCATTTGACTGTGTATTTATTTCAATTTGGATGCCATCAAGTTTAATCAATTCTGAGTGGCTCCCAACAATAAAAACATATAAAAACAGCAAAGTACAGATTAACAAAAAACAAGAACAAAAATAACTACAAAACATGTAATTATGTAGTATTATTACATAGTTATTATGCAACTTTACTAAAGATGGTTTGGTGGTAAAAGATAGCCTTTATACATGTGAGCATGCCTCTTATACATGTGAGCTACATTCACTACCTAACCTGAGATGCTCTCTATCCATGTTTAAAGTGTAAGAAAACAGCAAGCAGAATTGACCCTGAGTGGTAATAGAGGGAAGAGTCAGTCAGGAACCTGTAGCCCAAAAAACCAAATTGTTCATATTCATTGACCATATATCAGAGATAGCATAGGTGACATGCTAACCTAATAGTAGGAAGGTATAAATGATAAGGTCACCCAGATGGGTTTACCAAAAACATTCCAAAGTCATGATGTAATTTACATTGTTTCTGCCTCTGTCTTGTTTTTGCAATGGAATAGGCCAAGGGTATATAAGCTGTGGTTCTATGTTTGTTCAGGATTGCCCAGCAAGCTGCCATTGTTTTGCTGGGAGCTCAGTGTACATTGCTTTATTGTTTGCATGCTAATAAATTTATGTTGTATCTTCAAAGTGATTTAATTGCTTCAGATGAGCCAATTTTTCAGCACAACAATGATAATCCAATAACAAAGCAAAATAAACCATCACCAACAGGGGTGTACCATCCATCCTACTCAAGGGGCTTTCATTGTCATCAGAGTGGGGAACCATATAGATCTAATGGTGGATGGAGGGGTTTCAGTTACAAGGCAGCTGCTGCTACAGAGAAGATACACTTCCTGGTTCCTGTAAGAGGAATCAGGTGTATTCACTCTGCTGGATTGTAATAGCTAGGTAGACACTGTGGGAGTCAGCCCGTCTCTCAAATAACATGTAAAGCTCTATAGGTCATAAACAATATCTTGAATCACACCTGCAAGCACATCACCAACAGGTACAGCAAAAACTGAATCTAATGTATGGCCACTAAATCTAATGTATAGGCCAGGGATGACTTGAGCCAGATCCATAGGTGCTGTGGAGGCCACAAACTGTTCAGCCACCCCATTGGGTGGCAAATTGAAACCTTGAGGTCTGTATTACCATGTCTGTCTGTCTGTCTATCTATCATCTATCTAAACCACGGGTGTCAAACTCGATTGCGTCACGTGATATATCGTGACATTTTTTGCCTTTGCAGAGCTGGGGTGGGCGTGGCCTGCACGTGATGCATCTGGCCTGCAGGCCGCCAGTTGACACCCCTAATCTAAACTGTCAAAGCTCTCTGGGTGTTTTACAATAAAAGTTAATCCTCCCTTTATTTTTTTATTTAGAATTTCTTCCTTGCTACTGTTCCTGCTCTGATGGGAAAGGCAACAGTAATAAAAAGCATCAATAGGATCAATTGATTCAAACTACTAGGCTAGCTCTTACTATTCATATACTTATGGCTAGTTCACAAATACCTTATTATTGATTATTGTATAAGTAGTACACTGTGAGAACTACTTTGCAGAGGCATAAGTGAGCTGTCTGATGTTATTGCTGCAATTGATAACCCAATTCCAATGCAAAAATAATCTGAGGTTGATTTAGAATCAGGTAATTGGCATAATTACTGGGATCTGCCCAGTGTCCTTGGCACTCTGGAAGGATATGGCAGTCAACAGAGACTGCTGAGAAATCTAGACAAACAATGGTAGTTATGATCTCTCTATCTAACTCCTGACAGAGGTCATGCAAGAGAATAAGGAGTGTGTTTTTCATTTCATACTGGGGCTTAGATATAGACTACCAGGAGTCCAGATAATCATTATCTTTCAGGGTTCTCTGTAATTGTAGCCCCATCATTTTCTTTACAACTTTTTCCAAAAAGAAGAGATTGAGACCAAACAGGGCTTATCCATTACCAGTGGGATCCAGACCTGGATCCATTTCTGAAATGGACTGGGAAAACCCACAGATTTTTCAAAGCTGCTAAAATCTTTCCCTCCCGGTTACCTCCTTGGACACTTTTCATAACCAAGTGCAATAGAAGTTTAATCCATATCTACAGTTACAGAGAACTATGTCCACTTTCTTCAGATCAATAGGATCAAAAACCAGGTGTCACTTTTATCAACTCAGAAAATTCCAATTACCCAAACATGTCCATCCAACATAAAATGAATATAAGCAATTTCATCCATGAAATATCTGATTAGATAATAACAATTTGCATTAATCCATGAGATAAGGTATAAGGGTTGTGTGTATAAATTAAACTACTACTGGATTTTATAAATTTAATTTTTTTCTATACTTTTTCAGGACATAAACATTAAAATGATTCCAATGTTTCCAGTTGTTCTAGCTGCCAAGGTCAGTAGTTAAGCAGATTGTCTATTAAAATATATATTGCATATTTAATAAATAGTTCTTCTTTACTTCCTCTTTTATCACTTCAGGTTTCAAGGGAGATACGAAGTTCTGGTTCTTGTACTTCTGACAACCTCAATCACTGTTATTTGATGCTGTTGTAGTGTGTCTTTAATGTTGTCTCTCCATCTTCTTCTGGCAGCCTTTTCTTCTTGTATATGTCATGTATGGTATAGAATCCCAAGAATAAAATAAATAAATAGATCAAAGCCAATATTTTGTTTTAAAGAGCATGCAATGTAAGTTTCATAAATGCACTTATTTTAACATATTCAACTTTAATTACAAAATTTTATGAACAAAAGCAATTGTTTACGTATTTATTTTTATTTGTTAAATTTATGTATCATCTATCTTGTCCAGAGTCAATAATAGAGTCAGTATTGAAGAGTTTGAATTTCATGATTTGGAATACATGTTTATTATGAATTAAATTCAAACGAACTTTAAATTTTGGATGTCTGGATGGCTATTGCAGAACTGCTAAGGAGTATGGAGATGAAGCAGAGCTTCTATGGAAGCACTGGAAACTCAAGATATGCCATCCCATATTACAGGTGGTTTTCAACTTTTGACTATAATTGAGCCCAGATTTATGGTCATAATCTGTGGCAATTGTTAAGCAGGTGACTATGTGATTGTTACAGTAAGTGGATAACTACACTCAATGTTATGTCTTTTTTCCAGTGGATCCATTATACCCAATGGGCATTTTTTTTACCAGAAACTGAAAATAAATGCTGGAAACAAGCAAAAACTGCCAAAAAGTATAGTCCTATAACTGCAAGACACTGCAAATGGTGGTAAATATGAGCCAGTTGCCAAGGGCCTAAAATGCAATCACATCACCATATGGTGTATGTGCTGCCACTGGAACTTCAAAATTGAGTTGTAAGTACTTTTGGGGGGGGGGTCATCACACAGGAGTAGTAGCTGTAGTTCTGAGGAAAAAAAATGGATCTCCCATCTTGAACTTAAAGCACACACACTAAACCAGCCTTCAAATAAGCAACAGAACATTTAACAGCCATAGAATTTTTGAGTATAGAAATAAAGTTTAAAGAGAGATTTTTCTCTCCCTGTCATAATGAGTTCAATCAATAGTGCGGAAAATTTAGAGTGTAGCTAACAATGAGACTTAATTGTTCAAAGAAAGAGTGGGATCAAGAGCTAATTTCTCAGGAGAATCCACCTTCACACTATCAATGTTTGTAATACTTTAGAGAGGGCAGGTTGACTAGGAATCAATGTGCTATCTTACAATTCTTAGCAGAGAAATATACATATTCCCACTTTATTTATGTTGTCTTCATTGATTTAAAAGCAGCTTTTGATTCTCTCCCTAGACAAAGACTGGTGGAAGTTGTTTCATTCATCCATATGTTCAATTAGGATGCAGCACAAACTGCAATTCTATGGGTCAGAAGTGGTACTAGCAGCTATTTCTCTGCAGATATGAGTTACATATTTACAGAGGTAAATATGAGTTATAGAGACAATGGCCACATGATCAGTAAAGCAATTTGTTCTGCTTTAGTTAAGTAGTGACCATTGAGTTCACATAGATACTGACTATAGCCCTGCTACTCATCCTTTCTGAAATGAACTCAATGGTCACTAATTAGCTAAAGCAGAATAAATTTAACAAGAGGCATTTGACCTTGCTGATCATGTGACAATTTTCTCTGTATTTTATATTTACCTTAGAAAAAGTCTACAGATCCTAGTAGACAATTCTAGGGAAGAAAGTCTCATAGTAATTCTAATATGCTGATACCCAAGTACCATTTTCTAACTTAGATCCATAAACATCTATGGTAAATGAACAATAATAATGTCAACCATGTTTCATACTTTAAACATCTTTGCATGGCACTTTGGAATTTAGCACAAAGAAATTAAATCTGTTCCTGGCCAGCCAATAACAGCGCAAAGTGAATACCACACTTTTTTTTCCACAGTAAAGGCGGCAAAGACATGCCTATTGCTCTAAAACCCTTTAAAGCCAAATCTATTTTCTAGCTATTGTGACTCTCAAGTATGTGCATACAGTATAATAATAAGTCCTTACATATTATTTAGTCCAAACTATTCTCCAGCACTAAGTTTAGAAACCGGAATGATCCTCCTGGAATCCAGAGTCCTCAAATGCCAGCTCTATTTCTGGCTCAAACTTCACTTTTCTAGCAATTTCTGGATTACTTTAATCCTTCTTGGCAATTTTTCCTCTTTCTTGAAAGTCAGCATTGTGAATGATTAATGCCATTTATGTCTTTCTTGACACCAGTCAGAATAGGTTTATATATATGTGTGTATGTGCACTTCACTCATACTCACTTAGTAGTTTAGTATTTACTATATTAGTATTTTATTTATAATGTGGTTTTATAATCTAATCAATTTTAAGTATTTAGATTTTTAATGTTCTATTTGTATTCATAGAGTCTAATAGATTAAGTCATTTTATTTACTGTGACAGACATTTTAGAAAATGTAAATGCATTTCAATTTAAGCCTTCTAACTTTTTACAAAAACTGTATAAAATAATAATAATAATAATAATAATAATAATAATAATAATAAAAATTAAAAAAAAGTTGGAAGGGACCTTGGAAGTCATCGAGTCCAACCCCCTGCTCAGGCAGGAAACCCTACACCACTTCGGACAAATGGCTGTCTAGTCTCTTCCTAAAAACTTCTAGTGTTGGATCATTCTTGCCAATGATCAAAAAACAATACTGCTAATATTTGCAGTATTGATTCCAAGTAATGATATTGTTGCAATCAGATATTCTATCCTTTGATCAACAAAAATATAAAATACAAAAATAGTCTTCAAAGAAGCACTTAGACTAGTCTCTATAAACTTTCAGTCTCGGATATAGTTCTCTAGTGTGGGAAGGCAAACTTGATTGGATGACAAAAAAATACTTCTTTTGGGGGCAAGAAAGAAGCCAGGTGATGATACTCACATAAGCTTACTCCAGTTGGAACCTTCTTTCTTCATTACTATGGATGAGAAGGCAGGCAAGTGATAACTGCTTCTGAGGTCTCTTTCCTCCACAAACCAGGACCATGATCACTAAATGCCCTGTGGGAAGGACCTCTGAAGGGAGACAAAGAAAAGGAGAGGAAACCACCAAAGACTTATTTACCTGCTCAACTGGATCTTTCCATCCTCCCTCTAAGGCTGCTGCTACCAATTCCTAGTTGGATGGATCCTTGAGGAAGAGAAAGATCTGCCAAGAGCACCCAGAATCATAATAAGCCCAATAGGGCCATTGCTATCAAGTCTAGAAATAGTTGTGACTGTCTTCTTTTGTAAAGTAAAGAAATGTTAAAGAAATAAAGTGATCACTTACTTGATTTTTTTCAGCAGACCCTGCAGACACCTCTGCCCCCCCCAACAAGCATGCATAAAGATGTATTTCAACAAGCTTCCTCTTTACTTGGGAATCAGAATGACCATAAAAATAGCTAGCAGCCCTAAACACTCTTTTTTCACTTCCACTGAATGCATAATCACTGGATACATGGACAGCAAGTGTTTCAGCATTGGGCAGCGGTGTAATTCCAAATTCCTCCACTCCCCCATTCTTGCACTCTTGTGAATGGCCTTCATGCTTCTCTGCCCCCCCCATACACATTTGCCAACCTCCATTTGTTGCATTTATTCTTCTATTTTCCATTTAATGAGTGTGCATTTATTTCAAGTGTTAACCTAACTAATATCAAGTGCAAAACCAAGGGCTTATAATTGGGTTCCTAGAGGTTATTGCTATATTGCTGTGAACCAGGATCCCATCACAGGAAGGGAAAAACTTGCTCTAATTTTGTTTACAGTAATTAACAAGCAGTGGATAATGTTAATGACATGGTATTCCTGAAAGCTTCCTGCATTTTTGTGATATAAAGGCCTCTGCAATCCATTGTGTGCTCATAATTTACCCGAGGCAGGCAGTAAACCTTCAGAAAGGCACAGCCTGTCGTATTTTGTTGCTGAGTGCTGTACTGCTGGTTATAAATAAACATGTTCCTAATAATAGTTTATCTGATTCGTCATTACCTGACTCACTCATGTTGCTCAGGATTCAAAATAAGACTTTCAAATGAAGGAATTGCAGTGTTGTAAGTAAAGGAAAAAAAGGATTTAGCACAGTAGAATAAAGCAACGGGCAGGGAATATTGTGAACTGCATTTCTCCTCTCTGCCCCATTTTTACATGCATTTGCTATTTTGTATATAACCTGTTTCAGAATCTCACAATATGTTAATCTGTATTTGACAGGAAAGAACATGAGTAATGTTCTCTGTCATTACAAATTACACTGCCATCAAGTTACACTTTAGTATCAAAAACAATCATTAATGTTTTTGTATTGGTCAAGAACTGTGCAGAGATACACAAAGAATCTCTGAAGGACCTTAAAAATTGTGTTTTAATATAGTGCATTCACCAACAACACCTTCTGGCAAACCTTGTTTCCTTCAGCCAATATCTGAGGTCTCTATAGTAAATGAAAAGCATCATGCAAATATCTTTGAATTGTTAACAACATAACGAAAGCCAGAGAAATTGCAAAATTATAGAACTTATGTTCTACATAGACCATTTTAATTAAGCTGACAAAACTGAAGTCCAAAACATTTGGAAAGCTTCAGAATCTTTCATTTAATGCATGAAACAGAGAACTGAATTATTTCTATCTTCTTTTCCAAGAGCCAATTTGGTGTAGTACAGTGGTGGCGAACCTATGGCACGCGTGTCAGAGGCGGCACTCAGAGCCCTCTCTGTGGGCACGCGCACCATGCCCCGGAGATGGCAACTGTCCCTCTTCAACCAGCTGCCCGCTAACTCGCTGAGGTCCCACATGGCCGGATGCATCCTAGCACCCATGCGCTCGCTGGCCTCTGTGTGCAGGGGCCGATGGTGTCAGGCAGCAGCCGCCACAGCCCCTGCCTCACTTTGCCCTGTGACAATGACACCCCCACCCTGCCTCGCCTTGCCTCACCTCACCCCGCAGGACAACCTCCTGCCCACTGCCCCACCTGCCAGAGACACCCTGGATCTCCCCCAACCCTGCCCGGCCCGCACAGGTGTCCCTTCCCATGAGCAACATCGAGGTGATCATGCCCAACTTGGCCACACCCACCCAATCTGCCATGACCACCACAGCCATGCCCACCAAGTGGACCACGCCCACCTGGCACCCGGCAATAAGTAAGTGGGTTTGGGGTTGCAGTTTGGGCACTCGGTCTCTAAAAGGTTCGCCATCACTGGTGTAGTAGCTCAGGCATCAAGCTAGAAGCTGTGAGTTCTAGTCTCACCATGAAGCCTAATGGCTGACCTAGAGCTAGTTGGTCTCTCCCTAAGCCTTAGAAAGGAGGCAATAACAAATCACTTCCAGAAAAATCTTAAAGAAAACTGCAGAGATTAATCCATGCAGTCACCACAAAAGGAAAGGAAAGGAAAGGTTCCTTTTAGCTATTAGTGTTGTGTCCTGAGCCTGCAAAAGCAGGCTCGGGACGTTGCAAGAGTCCCGGGCATTTGCAAAAGCTGCCCGGGACCAGACTGAGTGGCGCCGGCCTTGCGC